>NW_007731091.1:42142-158087 GCF_000696425.1 Galeopterus variegatus | reverse complement strand
AAACTACAATTTTTTTTAAAAAATCTTTTTCATTATGCATTTTTTCTTTTTGGTTTCTACTGTGGATTTTAATTTTTCCTTTTTTTTTTTTTTTTTTTTTTTTGTCTTTTGTCTTTTTTTTTTTCCGTGTCCGGCAACGGATCGCAACCCTCAGTGTTGCCCCCGTACCGGACGGGGACCGGCAATGGGATCGCAAGCCTCGGTGTTGCTCCCGTGCCTCGCTCAGCCAGTGAGCGGGAACCGGTCTGTATATGGGATCCGAACCCTCGGATGGGAGCGCTGCCGCGCTTCCCAAGCGGCGCACTATCCAGTGAGCCACCGGGCCGGCCCTAATTTTTCCTTTTCTAAAGGTTTTTCTTTTTGGGGGTGGAGGGAGGTGAGGAGTTGTTACTTAATTTTTCTAAACCTGAAGTGATTCTGTGGATCTTTTTAGTATTGTGTGATTTCAGATATAGGGCTCCAAAGAATGGGCATATGTTTAGTTGTCATTTTCTCCTCTCACACTGTAAATGCTAACTCTACTGGGGAAGAAAGGAATCTAGGTAAGAAATATGCAATGATAGTAACCTTTTTATTCTTGATATAGCTAATACTTTACTTGTATTTTCAGGAAAGAATATTTGTTATTTGACAGTGATAAACTGCCACACTTGATTCTGGTAAGAACTGTTTTTATCTTATGGTTTTTAAAAAAGTTACCTAGAGGGCCGGCCTGTGGCTCACTTGGTAGAGTGCGGTGCTGATAACACCAAGGCCACGGGTTGGGATCCTATATAGGGATGGCTGGTTAGCTCACTGGCTGAGCGTGGTGCTGACAACACCAAGCCAAGGGTTGAGATCCCCTTACCGGTCATCTTTTTAAAAAAAAAAAAAAAAAAAAAGTTACCTAGGTTTAATCTTGTCAATTATTGTATCTGGCCCTTTAACTCTTGGTGGATTGTATAGGTTTAAAGGAGATTAAAATATAAATACTGTTATCAGATGTTTTACAGTTAAGCAACTTAATTTGCCACTTTTGGTTACAAGAGACTTGGTTTTGAAAAACTTTACTGAATTTGGGTTCCAAACTTTGTCTCCCAGTAAGACACATTATAAAACTCCAAGTTTATATTTGAAAATACTTTAGGTGGTGGGAGTAGGCACATTAAACTAATCAAGATTACACAGTTATGTGCCGGTTGTCTTTAAGCTGGATGTGAAAAGCTTCATGATTGTGAAATGTATTTTTTATTTTAAAATACAGGATTCTAGTTGCAAGATATGTGATTTGAATGCCAACACTGAATCAGAACTGCCAGGAGGTCAAAGTGTTGGTGTTCAAGGGGAAGCAGCATGTGTCCAAATTCCACATTTAGATATCAAGAATGTTTCTGATGGTGATAAATGGGAAGGTAATTTTACCCACACACATATTTTCCTGATAATTTTATTTGTAACTGAAGTTATTCAAAGCAGTAATGAGACTACTACCCTTTTCTGGACAGCCTTATTCATCTTCTGTTTTCCCTTTCATATATGAGCGAGTGAGTGTTTTTCCTGAAATATACTAATGTGGGGTAGCTATCTCATGTGAACTAGAAGTTCTTATCTGATTCATTAGCTTTGAAAATGGATGTTAGAACTGTTTAAAAAAATAAAATCACCCAAGATAGGCTGTTAAACCAGATGTTATCTCCCAGTCTTTGAAAATCCCCAGTGTGTTAGGTTTTGGGGATCTCATCAGTTTAAACAGAGGGCATATAACTGCCTTTCTCTTGCGATCATCAGGAATACTTTTTTTTTTGGATCTTCGAGGGCACTACTAAGCAAATATTGTACCATTTCCCTGTATCTCTATATTAGCTTATGAAGGTATGATGGGGAGACCCTAACAATTTGTACAAAGGAAAGAAGTTTAAATTTAACGGGGAACATTGGGTATATATATTTTTAAAAACTCAGCAAATGTACACTTAAGAGTTTTACGTTTTATTGTATATAAAGTTTTCTTTTTACATTGAGAATTGTAAATTGTAAACAAATACTGAGCCTCAGTGAATGATTCGCATGCTGGGGTGTTTATGGGGAAATATACTGGTATCTGCACTTTGAAATCCATGAAAAAAATGAGATGGTGAATGGGATAGATAAATGTTATAAAGCAACTGTAATAAAATGTTAATGGTAGAATGTAGGTGATTGGTATATGGCTGTTTACCGTAAAATTCCTTCACCTTTGCTATGTATTTGTAAACTTTCTAATATATTTTGGAGGAGGGGGAAGCAAGCAACAAATTTGGATCCAGGAGTACTGGATCATACACCCTTCTAGGTAAAGAGACAGTGTTACAACTCAGAAATCTTAAGCAGAGTTACATATTTGCTTACTTGGATGAAGATCACTGGCAAGTTATCTAATGACGTACTATGGCAATAACAAGACAAATTGCAATACCAGTGCCACGGACTCCTTTTGCTACCATAAGTCTACTTACCTGATCACAATTGGAGTGTGTGTGTGGTTTTTTTTTTAAGGTCTAGACATTTTTTTAAAAAAGCCACAACCTAGTCATTGCTATGCCAATTTTTATTACTGTCCCCCACCTGCCCCCTTTTTTTAGGTCTGGGTATTTGGCATGCCCAGTGGTGTATTAGTGTCTTGTCTTAGACTAAATCAGGAAGTTGTCTTTCATTTGCTCTTTTATGGGTTGTTCAGGACATTTGGAATTTATGAAGATGCTCCCCAAAGTTAGGGGATATGTGGCAGTGAAGATCAAATGTCCTTTTTAGTTATTTATCAAAGCATAGTCACTGAAGAGGAGTGGTCCCTTGGTAGGAAAGGAATCTCTGAAAGAAGCAGCTTCTTCCTCTTAGAAGATGCAGATAAATAGCCCTTTATGATCTTTGGCCCGGGGGTCCTGATCTTAAATTTTAAGCATAGAAGAGCAATTGTTTCATTTTCTGAGGAGATTAGACATTCTCTGTCTATCTTTAGCTTTCTGGAGGCTCCCCCAAAGAAAACCTTACACTGGGTTATCTTTTTTTCCCTGTTAGATTCCAATCCCTACAGCTTATTATAGGGAAAGGAAATAACTTATGAACTACTGACCTCTGATTTTCAATGCCTGAGCTACCCTGTTATCCACCTGGCTCAAGAGCCTTGATAAGCCTATGTAGGTCTCCTGCTGGCTCTTCCTGGAAGGTCTCCTGCTGTGGCTCTTCCTGGAATAGGGCAGTGACTTTCAGAAAGCCAATGGTAGTAGACAGCTGAGTGAACTTCTCAGCCATGAACTATGCATATGTTTGGGAGAGTGGCTATGAGTAGACCATGTTGTTTCTTCCAACTTTGCCACCAATATGAACATTGATTTTCCACAATTAGGAGTTAGGATATTCTAAATACAAGTCTTCCTTAAGAGATCAAATTACTTTAGACCCTGTATGTGTTGGAATCAGATACATACCTCTTTTGATGTGCCTCTTTATTAATAGAGAAGTGGGAGTGACTCCAGTTAGAGGCCCACCTCACTATTCATACTTAGATATGTGGTTTTTGTTTTTTGTTTTGCTTAAAGGGTAGTCAGCAGAATTCAGTTAGGAAGCAGGTAGCATATGACTACCATCAGCATGAATTTATATCAGCTCGGTTTTTAATGGAAGTAGACACCATCTTCAGATTCTCTCCTGCTAACTCTGGAATGAAATGTAGTAGGATTTTTTCAAAGAGCAAAACTAAGGGAGATTTCTTTCTGTCTAATCAATTATACTTAAAAGCTTTAAACAGTACCTGGCTAAGAGTTTCCTTTTCTTTAGTTTTATATTTGAGTTTTAATAAAACAGTACTACTATGATTTTTTTTTTTTTTTTTTTTGGTCTTGCTGAAATGGAAATGTATGTTTCTGTTTGTTAAAGTTTGGTTAGTATTAATTTTTTTGAGCAGAATACCTAACTTGTTTTAGGGAAATGTTTCTGGTATCTTTGGCTTTGTGTTTATGTGTATGGTTTGTTCTGACTGTGCTGTGTGTTCACTTTAGTATTTTTTGCCATTTTTTCCATTTTATTAGCGTCATGCCCTATCACTTTTCCCCTCATTGATTTCAAAACAATGCATCTGCAGAGAGATGGGGAGGGTAAGTATGGTTCACCATAGTTTAGTTTTTTTGCCTTTTTATGGATCACTTTGTTTGTCTTTTTATTAGCCCTTCTCCTGCTGTCCCTGTATCTTAGGAAAATTGTTCTGGGTTAAAAATGATACCCAGAAAAAAATTGTTTTTATTACTTCCCTTTTTTCTTAAAACAGGAGATTTCTCATAAAATGTTTATTACCAGTTACTTATTTGCTGGGACACAGGTACAAGGGTTGCTTTCAAAAATTACTTTATTGCTGGGTTTATTGTGGGATTGCACGCTTTGAACCCAGGTTTTGGTTATTAGATTAATCTGGGATTCAAAAACAAACTATGTTCTTATTACCCTGAGAAAAAAGTAATGCTTTAAATTGCTAATGCATAAAATTAAACTAAATTACTAAAGTAGCAATCTTAGCTGTTGTGTGAAGAAAAAGAAAACATAACACTTGAATTTTGACACTGTCAAGCCATCTTTGCATTCATTTTTTGCTATTAATAGCTGTAGCATCAAAGTTTTAAATTTTAGTTATAAAAAAAGATAATGTGTAGATGGGAAAGATTTCCCCCCTACCTGTACTTCAGTATTGCTTAATGTTAGTTTTGTATTTGGGGTATATTTGTGATTTGTGTGTGTGATCTGTATGTGTTTGGTATGTGAGCAAACCTTATATGTGCAAATACATCAAATATATTAACATGGTTTCATTTGAGAGCATACAGGATAACTCCAGTAAAATAATATGCTTAAAAAGGACTAGTACTATTAAATTTTGTCTTGATAATACTGTTGGGTATTTAATTATTTAAAAATATGTTATACATAGGAATTCTGTAACAGAAGATAACCGCCATAGTTTAATTTTAGAGGCTGGGTGCTGGCAGGTGAGTTTAGCTCCTCATTTGGAAATGTTAGAATTCTTCTGGAATCAGAGAGCTCCATTTAGTGAGTGTTCTGTGTAGCATGGGGAAGAGCTTTAACATCTTCCTAACTTGAAGTGAAGGACAATTCATACACCTGACAGCATTTGGCTTTTAAGTTAAATTCCTAACTAAGGGCTGTTGAGTTTGTTGTTTCTAAATAAAGAGTTTTTTCTATATAACATTTTTAGAATGTTGTTAGAATTATATTAAACAACATCTTTAAAATTAAATTTTAAAGAGCTTGACAGTGTCCTTTCTTGTTTTGCCACTGGGTTCAGAAATTTAAGGTATAACTCCTCATGTGAAAGTAGAACTTTGAGCTAAAAAGTGAAGCTTGGATAATTTTAAGCCATTGTAGGCTTTATGAAGATCCTAGTATCTTTTGTTTTTTAAAAACTATATAATAAATATTATATGAACCATTGCATAATGATATGCTTTAAAGAACATATAGCTAATATTTTGTGACTTTTTTTCATGTGGACTCAAAAGACCCATGGTACTATGATTTGTGTTTGTTTTACAGAGCCATTTCCTGCTTTTAAGTCTTGGCAGGAAGACTGTGAGTCTGGAGAAGCTCAGCTGTCTCCACAAGCTGGAAGAATGAATCATCACCCCCTGGAAGAGGACTGTCCTCCGGTATTATCACACCGCAGTTTAGATTTTGGGCAAAGCCAGCGTTTCCTACACAATCCAGAAACATTGGATTCCTCATCTAAAGCACTTTCTTTCGCTAGGTATATGATTTTTATGTGTTTATGAGAGGCATTTTCTATAAAATCTCTCAGATCCTCTGAGAGAGATTAGTTTTCCAGACTTGTAGTTCAAAGCTTTCTTCCCCATTTCATGAAGTATGTTTTTGTAACTTTTGGGGGGGGGGGCTGCTATTAAATTCCCAGTTAATTGAGATGTAGTATTTGGGGTTTGCTCTTGGATAGACATTCATTCATTTATTTATTCACGACTGAAATGTAAAACTCTGGAAGGGAAGCAGTAAGTGGAACTGACCAGTTCCTAATGTTTTTGTCAAGACTTTAAGTTGATTCTGAATGTCAAGAACTTTTCTTTGTAGTTTGCACACTTAAAAGAGCTCTGAGCTGTTAGGTATTTTTGTTTCTTTTCTGCCTTTATCCAAACAATTTTTTTTCCTTTTTGTCTTTTTCCGTGACCAGTAACGGGATCGCAACCCTCGGTGTCGCGCCCGTACCGCGACCGGCAACGGGATCGCAACCCTCGGTGTCACGCCTGCACCGCGCTCAACCAGTGAGCAGACCGGTCTCTATATGGGATCCGAACCCTCGGCGGGAGCGCTGCCGCACTCCCAAGCGCCGCACTCTACCGAGTGCGCCACCAGGCCGGCCCTATCCAAACAAATTTAAAAAATTATTCCAAACTATTTTCATCACTGCTTGTGTTAGCTGATTTTATGGTCTGTAACTCTACAGTGTTTCTTTTTACCACCTCTCATTTAGTGTTAGGGATTTAATTTCCCTTTAAAGATATACTTATTGGTAATAGTGTTATGTCAGGGCAATAGGAGATGTTATGTCAGGGCAATAGGAGATATGTTGTTGACACTTAAAACTAATTAACACACAGTGTTGGCCTTTTGTTTTAATTCAGGATTCGAAGATCATCCTTTAGTTCTAAAGATGAAAAAAGAGAAGACAGAACACCTTATCAATTGGTCAAGAAACTTCAGAAAAAAATCAGACAATTTGAAGAACAGTTTGAAAGGGAAAGAAATAGCAAGGTAAGTTTGTAGCATTGCTCAGAGTGAACTAGACCTAATTTAGAACTGGGAGGAGAGTCTTTCAAGAGCATTAGTTCAATTCTATCCTGAGAGGGAGAAGAAATCTGGGATGCTCAGAGAAATAGCGATCATATAGGTCCTTAGTCTCCTGATTTCTGTGCTGGTTTCTTGCCTTTGCACCATTTCATCTTTATGTTTCCATTGGCAAAACAGCTTTTAGAATTTTTAAAGCAAATACTTTATATTGACATATCAATTGACAATTTGGTTTCAGCCAGTTACTAAACCCTTCTCTGGGAGAGCTTTACTTAATATCCTGCCCTATTTAATTAAAACAAGATGAGGTAAAATAAGGATTGATTGAAATCTATGCAATGGAAACTATAGAATACTATTTGGGCATAAGTTAACATAACTATTGCTTACCACAAAAGTGTAAGTGATCCTGCTCCTTAATTTTTCAGCCCTCCTACAGTGATATTGCAGCCAATCCAAAGGTATTAAAATGGATGACAGAGCTTACAAAACTGCGGAAGCAAATTAAAGGTATAAGACATTCTTCAAATGCTTTTATTAGTAATATTCTTTTGAAAGGTGTGCCCTAGATTATATATTTATAGGTGAACTGTTAAGGTTTATCTGAAATATGCTTCAAATATTAAGCAGTTTTGGTTTTTGGTAGATATTTCACTAAGATTATTTGGTGGGTATTTCATATAAGACTAAGAATATCTAATCATAGTGAATCGTTTATACTACAAAAACTAAGTTGTAAATCTTCTTGAATCATAACCTAGGACTTTCATTTGGGTCTCAGCCCATTATAGTAGTTGTTAAGGTATATTTACTTTGTACATATTTAGTGAATATGCTTTTTAATAATTATTAATACTGAAAAAATTACCTGTGCTAAGTATGGGTTTATAATCTGGAGCATCACTTTGATTGATTCATTTGAATTTATTTAATAGAATTTTTAGTGTATCTCTTAAGGACCAACTACTTTGTAGACAACTGGGGATACAGCAGTGAACAAGACAGACACTGTCTCTACTGTCATGGAGTTTACATTCTTGTGGTTAAGATAATTTCTCTTAACTCCTCTGTAGAATATTACTTTATTTACCTCTCCAATTCTGTTAACATTTTGTTCTTTAGTACCAGTTTCTTTTTTTTTTTTTTTTTTTTTTTTTTTCCTTTTTGTCTTTTTTCGTGTCCGGCAACGGATCGCAACCCTCAGTGTCGCGCCCGTACTGGACCAGGACCGGCAATGGGATCGTGACCCTCGGTGTCGCACCCGCACCTCGCTCAGCCAGTGAGCGGGAACCGGTCTGTATGTGGGATCCGAACCCTCGGCGGGAGCGCCACCGCACTCCCAAGCGGCGCACTGTAGCAGTGCGCCACCGGGCCGGCCCTTTAGTACCAGTTTCTAACCATCAGTGAAAATCATTACCTTGATTGTATTACTAATTGGTATCATTAAGTTGACTAGCATTAGCTTCCTAATTTCCCAATTTGCTTCCACTTTTACTGTCCTGCAATCCACCCTCTGAATAGCAGCCAGATTTATCTTTTAAAATCACGTTACTCTCTTGTTCAAGCCCTTCTACTTAGAATAAAGTCTAAACTCCTTACCATGGCTCTCAAGGCATTGCACTCTCTGCCTTTAGCCAATTTTATCACTTTTGTCTCTCATTTTCTGTTCCTCAAACATGCCAAGCTTTAGGGCCTCTGTACTGGCTATTGCCTCATTTGGCACAAATTCTCTTCTAAATCTTCTGTGGTAGGCCAGCTCCTTCTTATCATTCCCTATTCAACTAGGATGGCACCATTCAGAAAGGCCTTCTTTGTCAACTTCATTCAATGTATTTGCTCCTCCATAAAGCACATTCCTTTTAGCAGTGTGACTCCATTCTGTTTTATCTTTTTTTTTTTTTTTTATAGCATTTGGCACTCTTTAAAATTATTTTATTAACCTGATTACTTGGTTATTGTTTTTCATTCCCTGAATATGTGCTCCGTGAGAAACAGGGACCACGTCTGTTTTGTTTACTGCTGTATCTCCATTGCTCATCAGAGCATCTTACTTTATAGTAGGCTTTCTATGAATATTGGTTGAAAGAATGACTAGAATAGCTCTCTTGCTGTATTTATAATTCATTGTGACTTTGAAATATATATCCTATGTGCTGTTAATGTATACTTTTGTTATATATCTTGCTTACTCTTTGACCTGGTTACATTTTAGCTAAAATAATTATTATTGATCTTCCCTCTTGTTTCTGAAATGTAGATGCAAAACATAAAAGCTCCGATGGAGAATTTGTACCTCAGACACGTCCACGTAGTAACACTCTTCCAAAAAGCTTTGGCTCTTCTCTAGACCATGAAGATGAAGAGAATGAAGATGAATCCAGGCTTATTCAGAAAGAGAAGAAACCATCTAAGGAAGCAACCCTTGAACTTATTCTGAAAAGACTGAAAGAAAAACGTATTGAGAGGTGTCTTCCAGAAGATATCAAGGTAATTGAGCCATGATTTTTGCCCAGACTAGCCTTTAGAATCCCTGAAACAAAATAGTTACCACAGCAGAATAGAGATGTGTGGGTAGTCTGAGTTACCCTTGTCTGCTCCTTAAGCTTGCAGATTCAGAAGCATGCTTTTACCAGCATACCAGAAGTGACACATTTTTCTGAGATTGAGTGACAGTGATAAAACTGAAAAACTAAAGGCTGATCAGTTCATTTATGTTGGAGGTTCTTGACAAGATGAGAGTGTGAATTGCATGAAACGGACTTGAGTTTGAATCCTGGCCTTGTCCCTCAATAGCTATAATAGCTTATGCCAGACATTGACTGGTTATATTTTATGTATTCTGCCATTCAGTCCCTTCAGCAACCTTATGATGTATATGGATGTGATTATGTCTATTAAAAAAAAATGCTAACTTGATATGGTTGTTAGGATTAAATGAATTAATTTTTTTGAGGAACCATTACTCTTACTCAGTAAAACCTGTGCCTAGGGCAGTCCTGGTCAAAGCACTTGTCAACCCAAATCTATCTTAGAGGAGATTTGTTGGGAAAGGGTAGGTGGTCTCAGGTGAAATTTTGTCCAGGCAACGGTTAGTCTTGATACACATTGTTATCTTTTTTTTTTTCTTTCCCTTTCTGTCTTTTTTCGTGACCGGCAAAGGGATCCCAACTCTCGGTGTCACGCCCGCACCGCGCTCAACCAGTGAGCAGACTGGTCTCCATATGGGATCCGAACCCTCGGTGGGAGCGCCACCGCGCTCCCAAGCATCGCACTCTACCGAGTGTGCCACCGGGCCGGCCCAACACATTGTTATCTTGACAACAGAGTACACCTCTCTCATGTTCTAAATTTATATTGGAGTCTTTTTCTCCCTTGAACAGAGTTGAATTAGTTATTCTCCTCCCTCTCCTTCCCAATTTTTTTTTTTGCTTTTAAGTTTCTTGTTAGAACAATTCTTACATCCCCCTTCTCCTCTTTCTCTTATTAGTGATTTTGATTGGATTAGTTTTATTCAAACTTATTATCCCAGGTTTAAGGTTCAAGCTTGAGATTGAAGTCACACAATGTTTTACAGAGTCTACATCCAGCTATTCTCTGTAATCTAAAGTGGTATTTGTTTTAGGATGATATTATCCAGTGAATGTTTTTTATCTCTAATTTCACTTTGATGAGAGACAGGGTGGTATTAACTAGTCCTGGGAATAAGTATATTTGGTTGAGTGTTTCAGGGTATTCTGAGGAAGACTGGATCATTGAGATGTTAATAGGTGATCCTGTGGAACTAAGGAGAAAGTTCTGTGGACAAATAAATTTGGGAAGTCCTACCTACTGTACCATTTAGAATACTAAAAGATGTGAGAGGAGTATTGTGGTGTAAAGAATATGCCAACCCAGATAGAGGGAAATTGAGGTTATATAGTGGGAGTCTGAGGCCACAAATTGACATTATCAGGATTTTTCCAGGATCTTTCCACTATAGGGGTGTGTGTGTGTGTGTGTAAGTGTCCACTAGTCCACTAAAAGACTGTGCAACATTAACTAAATAACTAAATTAACTAATTACCTAAAATAAGCAGTTATGTATGCTTATTATGTGCTGGATAGGAACTGTTGTAAATGGTTTACGTGTATTAACTCATTTAGTCCTCATTAGAGCCCTTTTGAGGTAGGATGAGGTATTCCTTTTTGACAGGTTAGAATATTGAACACAAAGAAGTTAAGTAATTTACCCAAGTCAGTATTCACAATTTATTCAGATAAAATATGAATCAAGCCATCAGAGGGGTTGGTACTTACTTATTAGGCTAGACTCTATAATGGAATGTTTGTTTTTTTAAATTACAGAAAATGACAAAAGATCATTTGGTAGAAGAGAAAACTTCTCTCCAGAAAAGTCTTCTTTACTATGAAAGTCAACATGGCAGGCCGGTAATGTCTCTCTTGCTAAAAAGATTTTGTTTTCTGTCTTAAAAGAAAATGAATTGCTTTTGTGGCCTACATTCTTTTAGAGCTGTTTTATAGAGCATTGTTTTTTACAGTTTGGCGACTGCCTGCTTATTTAATATAAAATTTTAAATTTGGTGGGAAAGTCATATTGCTTAATGTTTTGGACATTTTAGATTTCTGATGACTAGTGATTTCCTTTTTTCTTGCTTCAGGTGACCAGGGAAGAAAGGCACATTGTTAAACCTCTCTATGATAGGTACAGGCTTGTAAAACAGATGCTGATAAGAGCTAGCATCACTCCTGTCCTTGTAAGTAAAACAAGCAAATACTTCTATAGTTCATTTTACCAAGATTTACTCTTCAAAAAAATTATTATAGTGATGTACTGGAGAAATACATGACTAGTATTCAGACTCCTTGTCTAGTTTTTTCCATTTAAATTTATGTCTTGAAAATGCATGAAGTTCAGACTCCTTGTCTAGTTTTTCTCCATTTAAATTCATGTCTTCGAAAAATGCATCAGTTTTCTGATGGCCGTAATAATGCCGTTTATCTAATTGCATAATAATATAAACTGATTTTTTTTATGTGTTGATCTTTTTTAATTGGAAAAAGTCTACCAAAATAATGCTTCTTCATATTTATGTACTTTTTAAAAGAAAAATGAAAACTCATACTCAAGTGCTATCCCCAAATTAACCATTAGACAGTATGACTCTGGATAGGTTCCTCTCAGGCTCAAATAGAAAACAGCATGTAGCCCATTCTGCATTATTTCCTAGGAATTAATTCTTTGGAGTGAATGGTTAACTTTGGCTTTCAAGGCTGTTTTTACATAGGTAGCCACTTGCATGGGGGCTTCCTTCAGGATTGACAGCCTGGTAACTCATTATTAGAAGGTTCACATAGGCCTTCTAAATACTGTTTTGCCTTCACATAAACTGATTATTCTTTTTTTTTTTTTTGTCTTTTTCCGTGTCCGGCAACGGATCGCAACCCTCAGTGTCGCCCCCGTACCGGACTGGGACCGGCAACGGGATCGCAACCCTCGGTGTTGCCCCCGCGCCTCGCTCAGCCAGTGAGCGGGAACCGGTCTGTATGTGGGATCCGAACCCTCAGCGGGAGCGCCGCCGCGCTTCCCAAGCAGCGCACTAGCGCAGTGCGCCACCGGGCCGGCCCTAAACTGATTTTTCTTTAATTGACGTTTTTTTTTTTTTTTTTTTTTAGTTTGCCTTCTCAACACTATTTTATTTAGATATAATCAGTTTTCTTTGAATAAGGAATCTTACATAGTATATTCAATGTCTTATATATAAGACAGCTTATTTAATACAGATTTTATCCTTTGATTGTAAGGTATTTTGTGTCACTTGACATTTTATAATTTCATAATAGTGTAAATAGTTTTAAAAGTTCTTTATGGAAAGCTGCTTTAGAATTCCACAGGTTTCTCTTTAGAAACTGGGCCTGTAGGAAGCATTTCTGTGTTTTATAAACTCCTAAATATGCCTATCTCTTATAACGAGACATATGGAGTCTAAAAATTAAGCCAAAACAATTTGATAGGAAGGATAGTTTTTTCAACAAATGATGTTGGGATGACTGTATATTCACATACGAAAGAATGAAGTTGGGTTTTTACCTCACATTATATATAAAAACTAACTTAAAATGGATTGTAGATCTGAATGTAAGAGCTAAAATTGTAAAACTCCTAGAAAACACAGGAGTAAATCTTTGTGACCTTGGGTTAAGCGACATTTTTAAGATTTGACACCAAAAACACAAGAAACAAAAGAAAAAATAAATTGGACTTCCTTAAAATTAAAAACTTCTGGGCATCAATGGATACTATTAAGAAGTTGAAAAGACAACCCACAGAATGCAAGAAAATGTTTGCAAATCATATATCTAATAAGGGACTTGTATCCAGAATATATAAAGAATTCTTACAATTCAAAAATAGATAAATAAAAATGACTAAAAGTGAGCAAAGGATATGATTAATCATTTCTCCAGAGAAGATATATGAATGGCCAATAAGCATATGAAAAGATGTTCAACATCAGTAGTCATTAGGGAAATACAAATAAAAACCACATTAAGATACCATTTCATACCCACTAGTATGGTTATAATAAAAAAGACATAATAACAGTGTAAGGTTGTGGAGAAATTGGAACCCTCATACACTGCTGGGTGAGAATGTAAAATGGTGCAGGCACTATTTGGCAGTTTCTTAAAAGGTTAAATGTAGAGTTACTGTATGACCCAGCAATTCCCCTCCTAGGTAAATACAATACCCAAGATAATTGGAAACATATGTTCACACAAAAACTTGTAAACAAGTGTTTGTAGTAGTAGTATTCATAATAATCAAAAAGTGGAAATAACCCAAAAGTCTGTCAACTGAAGAAGGAATAAATAAAATGTGATGTATCCATATAGTGGAATATTATCCAGCCATAAAAAGGAATGAAATACTGATATATGCTACATCTTTGGTGAACCTTGAAAACATTATGCTGAGTGAAAGAAGCCAGACACAAAAGGCCGTATATTATATGATCCCATTTACATGAAATATTAAGAATAAACAACCCCATAGACAGAATGTGGATTAGTGTTTGCCAGGGGCTGGGGGGAGAGGGCAAATGAGTGATAGCTCATGGGCACGGAGTTTCTTTTGAGGTGATGGAATGTTCTGGAATTAGATAGTTGTGATGGTTGCACAACCTTGTGAATATACTAAAAACCATTGAATTCTACATTTTTAAAAGGTGAATTTGTGGTGTGTAATTATATGTTAATAAAGCTGTTATTTTTTTTTTTTAAAGAATGTAAAAGGGTCCTCAGACTAAAAAAGTTGGTGTTTATTTTTAAACAGAAAAATGCTTCCAATTAAACTATATGTAATACTTTATCATTTAGAATTTTGAAAATATTTATTGAATGAGCTCTTTTAGATGTTTCTAGACATAAATTATCATTCATCATGCTTGTGCATAAATAAAAGGCCAAAATAAATTTATTAAGGAATTTCTAAGAAAATTAAAAGCATATACTTTTATTTTGAAAATAGTTCAATGTCTGTAACATGAAATGCATCTTTACTGGACACATTAAATACTTAAAACGTGAAACTGTATTATTGATTGTCACAGGGATCTCCATCCACCAAGCGAAGGAGTCAAATGTTACAGCCAATCATAGAAGGAGAAACTGCACATTTTTTTGAAGAAATCAAGGTAGTCCTTTAGAGAAATCATTCTCTGATCTCTTTCCTAAAGGAAAAGTTGAAGTTATGGATGTTTGATTCTCTGTTTGAATATCTTTTTAGGAAGAAGAAGAAGATGGTGTTAGTCTGTCCTCAGAGTTAAGTGATATCTTGAAAACTGCTGTACAGGCACAGTCTTCTTTGGAAAACTCAGAATCTGATATTGAAGAAAATCAAGAAAAACTGGCTCTGGATCTCCGGTTGTCAAGTACTCGAGCAGCTTCTATGTATGTATGCTGGTTTGTGATTTTAGCCTATTTGTATATTAAGATTTATATACCAAGAAATTTGTTGTTAAATAATTGACTTGGGAGGAATTAATATAAGAAATTCATCAAGAATTAATGAAGGGATATACCCTTTTAAAATGTGATTTACAAATACATGTTATTTACATTTTATTAAACATTATTGTTTCAAAATTTAAAAAATATATAATCCTACATTTGATTTATAACAAAACACAGGAACCAGCTGAGAGGTTATCTGTTTGTTCTGTATCAGCTTCTTTACCAGTACTATCTGGAGTATGACAGTGGTTCTCAACTCTGACTTCACTTTTCAGCCACCTGGGAAGATTCTTTTAAAAGTACTGATGCTGGGGGCCAGCCCGGTGGCGCACTGCGCTAGTGCGCCACTTGGGAAGCGTGGCTGCGCTCCCGCCGAGGGTTCGGATCCCACATACAGACCGGTTCCTGCTCACTGGCTGAGCGAGGCGCGGGGGCAACACCGAGGGTTGCGATCCAGTTGCCGGTCCCGGTCCGGTACGGGGGCGACACTGAGGGTTGCGACCCGTTGCCAGACACGGAAAAAGACAGATAAATAAATAAATAAATAAAAGTACTGATGCTGAGCGCTACCATCAGCTATTCTGATTTAATTTGTTTGGGGTGGATCTTAGGCATTGGTATAGTCTAAAAGCTCCCCAGTTGATTTTAATTTGCAGCCAGGGCTAGAACTACCGTTAAAATAGTGAATTAACTACGCTCTTTCAATAACGTTTTCCTTCCATTGCAATTTTAGGCCTGAATTACTAGAACAACTTTGGAAAGCCAGAGCTGAAAAAAAGCAACTACGTAAAACATTACGGGAATTTGAAGAAGCATTTTATCAACAAAATGGAAGGTTTGTTGAGCATCACAAAATTGTCATCTTTTTCCATTAGCTCAAAAGTGTCCATCTAAAATAGTGGAGTATATAGGATTAGAAATAAATTGTGTATATAGGATGTTTGCTTTGGAAATAAAATTTTAAAACATCTCTTTATGTTCTGAAGCCCTGCTATTAATGGAAAAGGTCAGAGCTGGAATAAACAATATCTGATGAAATATTTCAAGATTGTCCTAGGGAGCATTGATTGAATTGCAATGATTTTGTGTTCTTTAATTCTATATCCTTACTGTTTTGGAATTGGTTGTGAAATGAGATGTTTCTTCTTTTAGAAAGCATCCTATAACAGGAGTGGTATCCTCAGCTAGTTTGGATTTTTAATTTTTATACTGAGACTATTGTGCTCAGGTTACATGTTGGGTCATTCAGGCTGCCCGTTTCCAAGGTAAAAATGTGGCAGTCTTGTGGCTCCTATAATACAATATGGCCTGTGCCTTTAAATACATAATGCGCAGGTGACCCTGAAGGGCTCTTTTAAAAGTAAGAAAAATATATTCCAATTCAGATGGTGGCCAGAAGTGACGGTTAAATTATCTCAGGCTTGAGAAACATTTTTCCAAGTAACTGGGTACAGATTCCAAAATGTGTTCACTTTAAATTAATTCCCTCTGAGAGTCTCCTGTATAGGTTGGCATATATGGTTAAGAAAATCTGAAGTGCAGGAATGCATTTTCCAAGTGTCTTCTATTTTTGTATTTAATTGGAAGAAAATTTTGCTCATAGTATGGTTTGATGCTTTAGTTAGTGATTAAACTGAATGGCATTGGATCATTAATATGAAGTTAGTAAATTCCTCTTTTGCTTCAGATAAGGTGTGGTTTACTTTTACATCTCAATTCACTGGAGCCACAGTTAACTAAATGTATGAAATGGCTTCCAATATTTAATAAACACAGATCTGGCACAGTCTAGCAATATGTCTTACTAAAATATAGGTTACCTCTATCTACAGTGGTCATTGATAAGAAGTATAGCATCATCTAATCTATCAGGAGAGAAATCCACCAAAAATAGGAGTATTTTAGGAATGTTTCTTGGAGATGAAGGAATTAGTCCAATAACCTTTTTTCATGCAGAGCAACTTTTATTTGGACTTACATTTAGTAACATCGTTTCTCATACTTCTGTGTCGTTATTTTCCAGATGATCTCTAGAGTATTACAGATTTTATTTTCTCCCCTAGGAATGCCCAGAAAGAGGATCGTGTTCCAGTGCTTGAGGAATACAGGGAGTACAAGAAAATTAAAGCCAAGCTAAGGCTTCTTGAAGTTCTTATCAGCAAACAAGATTCTTCAAAATCCATATAAAATATGCTCCTTGAAAAGTCATATCATAAAGTCAGTTATGTATTCCTTGAAGCTATCATCGTGTGTACTTGGCTGGTACTTGAGTTCATTTTGTCACGCACTCAGAGAATCTCATTTTGTACTTGGTTGTGGTGCCACTAAACAAGTGATGGGAGGGTGAGTAGGCCCTCTTTAGGGAGCGTAAGTGATGTTCCATATTAACCACAGACTGTCCTTTTCTACCTTTAGCAAATGTGCAGTTTCCTTCATTGTTTTGTACTACAGATACATCCTGTTAGCAAAAGACAAGAATTTTATCCTTTCAACTTCAAAGACTTTGGAAATACAAGCTTTTTGTTACTGCCAACTTTTAGTTTTTCATTACTGAAGAAAATTGAGAGGAATATCTTCACACCAAATTCTTCAGTTGCCTTTTTCTTATGGAATGACTGGAAATTTGAAAGAAAAGCCTATAAAAGTGCACATATGCAACTGTGTTCTATGTTTTCCTAGAAAACCAAAATCAAACTGAAATTTCAAATCCTACTCTGGAATACCTTTCTGTTTAATTTCCAAAGTGACACCTTTTTACAGGTAGTATGTTAGCAAAATTTTGCAATTCAGTGGTCACATAGCTCCTGGATGAAGATAACAGTGGGTAGAACAAAAAGTGACCTTGCCTAGTATATTAAAAACACATACCACATGTTACACACAGAACTAAATCATATCACATGCTGCCTATGGGACTTAAGTTACTGTTTGTTTCCTAAGTTACTGTTTATCAGCTGGTGATGATATGATTTGTCTAGATCAGGTCCTGTGCTCTTCCCCCACCTTCCTCCAGATAATGTGAGAAAATAGTGTTGTCAGTGTGTAGGAACTCTGATGGTGCTGAGATTTGTATGTTCAATAAAATGGGCCTAAATTGGCAAGATAATCATTATGCTTAAGGTAAATCTGTTCTTAAAAAGGGCTGTACCACTGCATTTTTACATGTACCTTCAGGGGGTTGCATCTTTTATTTTCTCTTTTAATCAGCAAAACCTGTACAAAAAACACCCCTTTATAGAGACCACCTTTTGCCCAATCATAATGCTGTTTAAGGCAGCTGTTTACAGGATGCATAGTGGTATGCCCTTTGTCATACGCTCTTAGTATATCTTTTTTTCTTTGACTTTGCATGGCTTTTCTTCAGGTACTCTCCTGGTATCATTCTGCTAATCATTTTTACTGAATGGTGACTTCATTTGTGCTAACAATAGCAGATTTGGGTCAGGCTTAATCTAGGTGTTAATTTTTTTCCTGGTGCTTTTTTGGATTGATGTGTGTCTCATTTTGACTGTGCCCATGTTTTGCATGTGGTGATTCATGCATGGTTTTTTTAACTAGCTAATATTAATAATTTGTTCCATACAAAAATGGAATTTTGCAACACCCTTTAATATAAGGTGAGGGAAGCATGAACCTCAGAATTCTGGCACTGTTACATAGTAAGCACATGGAGTAGCTTGATTATAAATAGCATTTCTAGTACTTCACATTTCATCTGTGTCTGCAATGCCTTTTTGGGGGGGAGGGAAAATCTGGTAGTTACTGGTAGTAAACATGTAGTTGGGAAATAAAAAAGCACTAAATCCAGCCCTTTTTATGTGGTTTCCTTTTGATACAACTAAGTTATTCATAACGTATACCTAGGAAAGTAAAATTGAAAACACCAAAAGATGTACCACTTTGATTTGAATCCATCATGCAGTGTACATTTCAGTTAATTTCTTTATGTCTCCAGACAGGAGTGTATCCGAACATCTAATTTTATGTGCACTGTGTATTGTTTTATATGAATGTTTTGTTTTATATACCACATGCAAAAATGTCCATATGCACTATTTAAATGTTTTAAATAATATATTCCTTCTTTATAATGCTAAATCTATATGAGTACCATATTTTTATAAGTCAGTGGCCTGACTGGTTTCATTTTAGAATTAACAGCTGCTTCATGATGTTGGTTATTCAGTGTTAATGTTTGGCTGCAAGTAGAATAGATAAAAGTGGTATGGCAGCACTTATGCTTTGTGACAGTATTGTGTGTCATAGTTGAGCAGTAGGTGGTAAAATTAGGCAGTTTGTGATAATTTTATTTTGGTACAAATAAAAACTGTATATCTATATACAAAGAATATATAGATATATATGTCCACTAGTATAATTGCATTGCTGTGTCTGGCACTTCATTGTATAGATTTTTGTAATAAAAAAACTTTAATGTTCTGAGTCATTGTAAACGTATGTTTGTTTTTCTACTATGTGTTAAAAAAGAAAAAATAGAGATCTCAAATGTTCCCTTGCCTTAATGTTCTTAGGCTCTGTTTGAATTACCCCATCCAGGAGACAACAGGGTTACTAAATTCTTTGGCTCGTGACAGCTCTGGGGAGTGGTAAGGCAGGGAAAGGCCAGGTTATTGATTCCCTTGTGGATATCTAGGGAGAAACTGCAAAGAGAATAGTCAGCATTTCTTGTTGCAGAGAATTATCCTATTAAGAAAATTTGATGTACAGTCTCTTATAGAAGAGCTGGACCTAAAGAAGGTGAGTAGTGATTTAAAAATGTCTTTATTCAAGTTTAAAATCCAGGGACTATTGAACACCAATGTGCAAGTTGAGTGCAATGGTCAAATGATGTTGCTTGGCCTAAAAGAACATATGGCTGTTGGCGGGGGGGTGGATTATGTAGCCTAGAAAAATTGAGAGTTTCTTTCCATTTTTCAAAATGCTAGTCATACACAACTTTCCAATCATCCAAATAGGGCTCTTATTGCAGAATCATTATTTACACTTTCCAAACAACTTTACCTCTCATGCCCTTGATATGCCTACCCTGCTTTTTATTTTATTTTTGGGAAACTTTCAATATGCCCCTTTAGAAACTGTCTGGATGAATTTCCAGTTTGAAGATATTAGTGAAATTTCTGTAGGGGGGGGGGAGTTTGTTCTTATACACTTTGGCTTTTTCCAGGAGACTTCGAATTCTGAAGAATGGAGGGAGATTATTTCACTTGGGTCTTATATAATGGTTTTCCAGAATCCTAAGCCTTTATTAATTTATTTATGGCTAACGGAAGTCAGAACACGGTAGATGATGCACTTGGAAACACCAACACTACTTATTCTGTGTATGAGAGAACTTTCTCTACCTACTTATTGAACTATTAATATATTGTTTGTGGGGCAGGTCTCTAAGTGTATTATTTTGTACTTTTACATTCCTAGAATTTAATAATAAACCTCATTATAAAATCCTTTGTGTGTACTAGGTGTGTGTATACTAGAGGCATGTTGTAATATGCATGGATTGTACAGCGGGTCCCATTCAGGGACACTTAATTCCTGGAAGTCATTTGGTTATTATAATTGACCCTAAAGATAGTTTGATGATAGGTAGTTTAGTGCTTCTAAAGTGTACCTAAAATGGGGACAAATTTAAGAAATAATTCAAGACATGAATAAGTCTTTATTAGAAATTTTCAGTGATTGCATCACACATTCTTACCTCCACTTGTCTCAGTATTGTAGAGAAGAAAGCTTTCTCATCACTCGGTTTAATTTTAAACTGATGTAGTGCAGTTCCTTCTCCAGCTCCACAGCATATAAAAAGAGTCTAGAAGATAATTTGGAAGGAAGTAGAGAATGAGTTAGTAATACCCTTTTGTTTATAAGGAGACAGCAGGTCTATTGTGACTATTGTGAAATGCTTTGAGTGGGAAGATAGCTAAAACATGCTTCATATGGGCAGTTACAGATCTAATATTCTAAAGCTGTGTTGTGAACAGTATCTGCTATGCATTTCAAATATAAATGGCATTTCCTTTTATTTAGAGATGTAGGGATAAAATCAATTTTCTCTCACTTTTTAAGCAAATGGAGTTATGTGCTTTAATTTTATAATTGCGTAGAAAATGGAAAGAAAAAATGGAATCTCAACAGAATAAGGTTCTGAGTTCAGGAAGATAATGTGTGTAACTCATATCTTCAATCCCTATATCATGATATCTCATTGTACCCTGGTTAAAATAAATACTTACTCTCGAAATTCTTGTTGAGTGACTGGCTGATAGTCATCTTGAATTTCTGTAGAATAGTACTTTTTCTCAAGCCTCTCTTTCCATTTTTTCATCTGCACTGCCCTTTTAATCTCCTGTCAAGTTAGAGGACAAATAAAGGCTGCAATCTTTAGTTCTCTGTTTCCAGTCTTTGGCACACAGCATCACAGGGTTGAAAATCTTAAACTAGTCTCTACACTCCAGGCCTTGGATATTGAGCCCCACTGGCTTTTTGCCCTGCCTGGTTTTTAGGTCTGTGTATTAGCAAAGTCACTTCAGAGGATTTGGTTTAAGAGCTGTTTAGCATAGTTAGGGAAGTTTTTTGTTTTTTTTAAATAAATTATTCTCATTTCACTGCCTCTTACCTTTTACATCTCCATCTGAGTTTCTTCTTGATTTTCTTCTTCATTTGGTCAGAGCCGAGATGTTCTTTCTGTATCTCTGTTCTTCATTGTAGCAAATATACTTGAAAGTACATCTATGGGTATTTGTTGCCAGACTGCTGCTGACTACCTAAATCCCCTCTTCATAATCACTGCATTCATTAGTCGACCTGTATACTACAGTCTGTCCTCGTATCCAAAGACACACCCCTCATACCAGAAAACTCATGTTGCTGCACCATTCTTTGATTCTAGAGAGTCCTTCTTGTGCATTGTTCTCACTACCACCCACTTTCTTTATAGTGTCCAAATACCTTTTTCTCAACTTCGGAAAAATGCGCTGTGTGTCATGGAAAATAGGGACAGCCCTAGAAAAAGATAAGGAAAGAAGAAACAGTACCTAGATGTGATTCAAAAACTTGTCAGTAAATCGGTGTGATACTGCCCTGCTCCAGCAGTAGTGGTAGGTGGCAAAGTGGATCCCTGTTTAAGGCTTCTGATTACCTTCTTCTGAGAGGGTGTTGATACCTAATTTTATACACTCTGTGTTTGCCTGATAAATGTGTACTGTTCTGGTCAGAGAAGTGTGTTGTATCAGACAGTGTCTTCCTTTAAACCAGCACATTTATCCAAAGCAGGAAAGGGTGACTTTCCATCTTTCTAGTTTTGTTTTAGACACATTACAGCACTCTTGTTTTGACATATTTACAGATACTTTCAACGTGGTGTTAAAGTGATAGGCCCTGAAACCGTTTCTAAATGACCAGCCAGTTATACTGTGGATGCTTTAGTAATATGGGCTGAATAGACTGCATAGTTATCTTCACTCATTTTTCAAAAAACTCATCTCAGCCAATTACTTTCTGTGACTTCTCGACATTCATAGGGAAGTGATACTTTGCTGATAGGATACAGAGCACCAACTCCTTGGGTGCCCTTCCTCCAAGATCCTAGATTCTGGTCACCCCATCTCTTCCCTGTAAGTGGTAGCTACCTCCTGCAGTTGTCTCAGGATTACCTTAGTCTTCACACTGGCCCTTATAGTCCTCTGATACTTCAGAAATGAATTCTCTGCACCAACCCCCTCTTTTTGAACTACCTAGTATGATTTCTGGTTTTTTGACTGAAATCCTAACTGATGAATACCTGGTAGCAGGAGAGGTCCAAAGAAACAGATCCTCATAGATAGCACACTTCCACCAAGGGATATGACAGTCAACTTAAGAATTTGAGACTACCACCTGGCCACTTGGGATTCTTCATGCTACAAAACCAGCAGGCAGAGAAGTGGTTAATCAACTGATTGAGGTGATTGATCCCATTACCAAGAGGAAATTGGGTTACTGCTACAAAATTGGAACAGAGAGGACTATATTTGGGACCTACGAGGATTCTATGGGGTACCTCTCAATACTTCCATGTCCAAAATCAAAAGGTAATGGGAAACTACAGCATTCCATTAAAGGCAGAACCACTGAGGATTCAGATTCTGAACTAATGAAGCTGTATGTAATCCTAATGCAGCCGGCTGAGGGGTTGGCTGTGGGCAAAGAATGATATGGAAAGGGATAGTAGAAGGAAGTTATAAATCTCAACTACAGTCTTGTCTATTATAGAAACAAGGACTGTAGCAGCTGTGCATATTTTCTTCTTTGCTTGTTATATATATATATATTTGTTTTGTTTTCTTTGTCTTTTTATCTAAGGAATATAGGTGGTGGTTAACTACATTAGGTTACAAAATACTCATATGGAATTGTGATTTAACTAGAAGAGGTCTTATCATCCAGAAATGGATACAATTGTTGTTGGGCCTTCTATCTTTTTTGGGGAGAGGATAAAATTGCCTTTTTTGTATAAAGGATAATTCCATCTTATTAACAATTGTTATTTTATGGAAATGCAAATGAGTATGTTACATAGACAAAAGGGTGGACTGAGTGGACCAGGCTCACTGTTTAGCTAATGTATCTCAACTCAAAGTTTACCCTTTTATACTGTAATGTTGGGTCTCAGGCTTTGCAAAATTCATTCCCCAGACTCTTTTGCTAGCTGAATTTCTGTTAGACTCTGCCAGTATTTGGGAAATGGATAGAAGGGTCTTCTTTTTTTCTGTTTCTAGTGGCATTGCTTATGCAGTGATAGTTAACTTCCAGCAGCAATGGTTGGCTCCAGGCTGTAACATCCAGCTTCTTTTGGCGTACCCCAAACCAGCTTCATTATACCCCCTCAGAAGTATCAGCAGCAGTCAGGGTAGGGCAAGGGGATACACTCTTCTCAGAAGAGGGAGCAACAGCCACAGGCCCCTTCTCTAAAATACTAGGTTCTGATAATCCTACATTTTATAACGTTAGCCCAGGAAGTGGAACCTCTTCCTACAGTTAGTATCTGTGAGTTGCCTCAGTGTTCTCATTTTACTTTTTCTGTCTTCTAATACTCGTGTAACCAATTCCCTGTAGTAAATTTTCTGTTTCAAATACAGTTATGTGCCACATAATGACGTTTCAGTCAATGACAGATCTGATATAGCAGTGGTCAGAGCAACAGACTGTACCATATAGCCTCGGTGTGTAGTAGCCTATACCATCTAGGTTTGTGTGAATATACTCTATGATGTTTGCACAACGATGAAATCATCTAATGATGCATTTCTCAGAACATATCCCCATTGTTAAGTGATGTATGACTCTATATATTGTGGTTCTTTTTTCCTGGCTAGGCCTCAATTAATAGATGTAGTCTGACTTCTTGTTTGGTCAGGTCTATTTTTGTATCTTTAAGAAATTTAAAAAATTTTTTCCTTATCTTGGTTTTGAATATTTTTGTTAGTTGCTTGGCATTTTCTATATTGTTGCTTATAAGTAGGGTCTTGTGTAATTATATGACATGATTGTGTCTATTTTTTCCCACTTCCTGAATTTTCTTACTTTTTGTTGTAATTCATTTTATACCTAGAATATTTAAGAGGATCATATCACAAATAGAGGTAGTTTTACTTTTTCCTATTTTCTTTTTTTTTTTTTTAATTCTTTTCAACTTTTTTTTTTCCCATTGGTAGCAGCTGGCCACTACAAGGATTGAACCCTGGACCTTGGTGTGTTCAGCACCATGCTCTAACCACCTCAGCTAAGTGGCCAGCCCTTCCTTTTCAATTCTTATACCTCTAATGTATTTCTCTTATGTAATTATTTTGACTGATTCTTCCAGTACATCATTATCTTGTCCCTGACATGTCCAGTGTTTTCCTATTAAGTAAGGTGATAGTTTAGGGGATGAAATAAATATTTTTATCATATCAAGGAAGTATCATTGGTGTCTGTTTTGTTTTGTTTCCCCTCTCAAGATTGGCTATTGAAACTGTCAAATACACAGTATCTGTGAAAAATGATCATGTAATTTTCCTCTTTTAATACAACGAATTATGTTAATTAGTTGATTATCCAACTTTGAACCATTCTTTCATTCCTAGAATAAACTGTCTGAATCATGATAGATTATTGTATGCTGTTAGATTCTATTTGCTAATATTTTATTTAGATTTTTGCTTTAAGATTTAAAAGTGAGATTTTATTTTCTTTTTTCTTTTTTTGTACAATACATAGTTACTTTATAAAAATAACTCAGAAGCTTCTGTTTTCTCTTTGCTCTGAAATGGTTTAAATAGCTTTAAGTTATTTGCTCCTTAAAATCTTGTAAAATACCCTTGTGAAATCATCTGATTGACTTTGGAGATAGCTCTTTGGTTACTTTTATTTCTTCTATAGAATGGATTTATTTAGGCTTTTTATCTCTTCTGGGCTCAATTTTGATCAATTTTATTTTCATAGAAAAATTATCCATTTTATTCTGTTTCTCAGATGTTACTTGAATAGTTATCCAAGTGTTAACCAAAAAAGTCTCTTAGTAATATTTTTTAATTCCTTCTGTTTCTTAATTATTTTCCCCATTGTAATTTCTCACTTTGTATATTTATGCTCGCTTCCTTTTATTCTGATTTCTTTTCATTGATCTTTTTTTTTTTTTCCTTTTTTGTCTTTTTTCGTGACCAGTAACGGGATCGCAACCCTCAGTGTCGCGCCCGTACCGCGACCGGCAACGGGATCGCAACCCTCGGTGTCACGCCCGCACCACGCTCAACCAGTGAGCGGACCGGTCTCTATATGGGATCCGAACCCTTGGCGGGAGCGCCACCGGGCCGGCCCATTCATTGATCTTTTTAAAAAAATCATCCGTTTGATTTATTGATACTATTTTTTGTTTATAACTCATTAATTCTGCTTTATCTTTATTAATTTCTTATTTGTTTTCTTTCTATTATTTTCTAACATTAATGCTAAATTAATTTGTTTTCATTCCTTGATTTTTATTGATAAATTTAAGACTTAATTTTCCTTTGGGTGGTCTTTATCTCATAGATTCTGCTATATAATGCTTTCATTATTTTGTTCTTTAGAAATTCTGTGATTTCATTTTGTACTTCCTTTCAATTCAAGAGTTGTTTAATAGAGAGTTTTAAAATTTCTTGGTCAAAGAATCTTTTTATTTTCTATTTGTTATTAACTTATATTTTTATTATGTTGTTTTCAGATAATTTTTTTACATTAACTTTGCACTTCAGAATTTATTGAGGTTTTCTTTGTGGCCCAATAGATGATCAATTTTTATGAATGGGTTTTTGAAAAGGAGATATATCTTCTAAGAGCACAGAATTTAATAACCATAAGATCACCTTATACATTATACTGTTTTGGTTTTCTTTATCCTTTTATTTTTCTTGATCTGTTCAATTACCATATTTCGTTGTAACTGAGAGATGGTGTCTATTTTAAGACACACCATTATTTTATGTACCACTTAGGGGTAAAATGCTGCTAAAGTATGACATGCCATTAACTACAAGACACATTCTAATTTCAGAGATGATAAAATTTGGAAAAAAAAAAGTTTTTAAAATAAACAGTATCTTATTATTTTCCATTGTACTCAAATTTACTGATGTTTCTTCTTGGTTTATTAACTCTAAATGATATTCTTTAACTTTTAGCTATCACATATGAACCAGTTATCTTTTTCTACTTTATATTTTCTTGCCCCATTCTTCTTTTTCCATCATTTCTCCAATCACCTCTCAGTTGGCTGAAGCTTATCCTGTAGTAGGATCCTCAGAAAGACAATAGTATTCTCTGAGTTCTTGCATATTTGAGCCTTTATATTTGAAGCACAGCTTTGCTGAATATAAAAATCCTTGGCTTATGTTTTCTTTCTTTGAATATATTGTAGGTGTTCTGTTGATTTATGGTGTTGAATTATGTCATGCTAACCTGACTTTCTTTTCCTTTTAAGTAAATCCAAATTTTACTTGGATAAGCTTCATGTTGACCATTCTAGGTAAATTTTCCAATATACATAATATGTCTTTATTTTCTTTCTTTTTTTTCCAGTGTGTCTTTCAGTTAACATCATCTTTTATTTAGGAATGGTTTACTGAATTATAGACTTTTTTTTTTTTTTTCCCTTTTTGTCTCTTTTTTTGTGACCGGCAACGGATCGCAACCCTCAGTGTCGCGCCCGTACCGGACTGGGACCGGCAACGTGATCACAACCCTCGGTGTTGCCCCTGCACCTCGCTCAGCCAGTGAGCGGCCGGTCTGTATGTGGGATCCGAACCCTCGGCGGGAGCGCCGCTGCGCTTCCCAAGCGGCGCACTGTAGCAGTGCACCACCGGGCCGGCCCTGAATTATAGACTTTTTAAAAGAATATCAAATTTAGGGAAAAGTTACAAGAACAATACAAATAGGATTATGCATTGTATTTACTTGTCAGGTCATTTTTTTTGGTGGCTGGCTGGTATGGGGAGATCCAAACACGTGATCTTGGTGTTATCAACACCATGCTATAACCAACTGAGCTAACCAGCAAGCCCTGTCATTTTAATCTCATTTAATCTGAAATAGTTGCTCAGTATTACCTTGACTTTCATGACCTTAACACTTTTGAAGAATACAAGCCAGTTATTTTGTAGAATGTTCTTCAGTTTAGTTTTATGTGAAGTTTCATTGTTAGATTCAGATTATACATCTTTGACAGAGATGTCATAGAAGGGATGCCAATTCTCATGGCATCCTATCAGGTGGCATATCAGTACTGGTGTAGTAACTTTGATTATTTGATTAAGGTGCTATCTGTCAGACTTTTTCACCCTGACGTTACTGCTTTTCTTTTTGTAATAAGTGTTTTGTGCAGAGGTGTGTAAATGTCCTATTTCTTTTATTCATTTGTATGTGTAGATCAGTCGGGATTCATGGAATCCTATTTTCTTCATTGAATTATAAATCATTATTCATTATAGTGCTTAAATATTCCCAGATTTGGCCTATTTGAGCTCCTCAAGCTGACTCTTGTGTCCTTTTAACATATCTCCATCATTCTTTGAGTGGTTTTACTTTCTGGCCCAACAAGATATTCCAGATTCATCTTGTACTTTCCAGCCCTGGAATTAGCCATATCTATAAGGAGCCCTTGTTCCTTTTAGAGAATGGTATTTGGAAACCAAGATATGGGTACTAATTGTACTCATTGCTACTAAGGTGTCATTTTTAGCCTTCTCATTGGACAGAGCTAGAAAATACATGTATGTATATATGTACACACACACAAATACACACACACCTACAATTGTAATCCAACACCACAAAGTTCATTTTAACCTTCAGCCTTTCCATTTTTGTAACTCTCTTATGTGACAGTGAGAGAGCTCACTCTTATATTTGTTTGCTTGCTTATTCTAGTCTCCCAACTCAGCTGTCTTCTTTCTGAGTATGTGGAGAGAAGAGAAGGGGATTGGCCAGAGGTAGAGCAATGTCCTTTTTTTTTTTAAATTGAGTGGTAGTGACATGTATTCCTTAAACTCCACATGTATATTCCTTAAATTCCACATTTGCTGAATATATATTTTGTTATAATTTTTTAAATATAAAAAATAAAATCATTAAAATAATTCATTACATTGATAATTACAAGAGGAAAAACTATATAATCATCTCAATAGAATATACTCACTATGAATACCCAATGTGTTAATCCCACAGTGAGTGTACACTCGTAGTACCAGGGTATCTGGCTGAAAGTACTAACAGGAGAGAGGAAACATCTGGAACTCAAATGGTTTGTCCTAAAAGAGAAAGGACCTAGATTCTGTGAGATTTATTTGGAGGTGACAGCTATTTGCTCTGAAAAAAACCAAATCATTTCAATTCTTAATCAGAACTTTTTTGTAAGCATATTTCTGATAAAGTTACCCCTTGTATTTATGAAAAAATTAAAATCTTACATTTTCATCAAAGCCTTCTCTTCTGGCTTGTTCAGCCAAATCTCTGCTGCTTCCGCTACTGAGAATATAAGATAAAAATCAAAGGTATATGACAATAAAAAGGGAAATGCCACCCTAAAATACAATCATATCCATAGTAAGGATCTGAATTGTATTTCTGATAATAATTGCTAATTATTTGGAAAACGTGATCATTAATAAGTTCTCCAGAGTATCCACATGTTATTAGCTATTTAAAGAAGGTTTATATTATATTCCACTGCCAGAGGTCTGGGTTTGATCCCCAAGTCACTCAATATATAGAAGTGTTGTCCATAACTTAAGTATTCTGTGTAAAATGTTTTTATTTTGATAACTACATGAAGGCACTGAGTGTAGACTAGAATTGTTTCCTATCTTTTTAGAGGGACTTTCCTCTCCCATCCAGCTTTCTCAAAGTTTTTTCTGAGTGGTATGGCATGTATTATATTAATTTTAAAAATTATTTATATTTGTGGGTAGCTGGCAGGTACAGGGACCTGAATTATATTAATTTTAAATTAGCCTAGAGTTTCATGACATCTTCAAAAATTCAGAGGCACTACTTGGATGTATTGACAGTGTATTTGGAATCACCACACAGAATGATGGTTGTTTTGAAATCAAAAACCTTACTCTCCTTTTAAGTTTCTCCTTTAAAACTTTAAAATGGTAAGCTAAAAAGTTTTAAAAAGTCATCTTACGTTTTGTTGTCTTCTTTTTGAGCTTTCTTCAGTTTGAGTTTCTCAAGAGCATTTTTATAACTCTGGGCATAATTAAAAATAGTTTGAAAATTCATCAAAAATATATCCTGTATAACTAATGCTTGATCAAGGTAAAAGAAATATGGAATGCTTGCTTGTCTCTAGGGATTCCTACCCTAAAGAAATGTGGAGACAAAATGCTATGATTATACTTTCACTTTGTCACCACCTATATGGTTTCTGCCTGCTTGTGAAAAAGCAGAAGGGTTCTTTTGGGAACATCACACTTGAACTTGAAAAAAAATATTTAAAAAGTATTAACATATAATGCGTTAAGGGTGTTAACACTTAATGTATATAACTAACATCATACTCAAGAGATAAAAGTTGGGGGAAAAAACCCATAATTAAACCCATAGGGGAACATCATAACAGTGTTCTTTTACAGATGAGTTCTTGGACAAAGTTCTTAAGCACCACTAATGCCATAGCTTCTAGGACAGTAAAGTGCTGTGCTTAGAGCCATGGGTTATGCAGAAATAGGTAAGCTGGTGGGGGAGGTGAGATTGCTCACACACTGGACTCTGCTACAACTCAAAGTGAGGTAGGTGTAGAGAGGAGGACAGAGCTGATTCCACTCTCATGGAGTATAGAATGTCAAGGAGATATAGCAAGAGAGAAGAGCTGTGGGACTATTTCAGGGGTCGGGGAATGACATAAGCAGAGGCCCAGAGGAGTTATAGCAAGCATGGTATACAGCAGAGTGCTCAAAACAGATTAGCAGGGACGTACAGTTTTGTAGATAGGGGCAGAAAAGTTAGAGGCACTATAGTTAAATGATTAATAAAAACAGGTTGGGACTATCAGACTTGAGGAGAAAGAATGTGGACTGACTTTGTTCAGCCCAGGGAGACTGGTAGGATCAGAACTAGACTGGCATGGGAAAGAGGCCAGAACAGTTAAAATGTTACCATACAGAAAGCTGGGTGAAAAGTACTTGAAAGCTCTAATCTAGTTGTGGTAGTGAGACTTCCAGGTGTCCTTGAATTCCACAAGTGCGAGCAAGAACTACAGAGGTAAATTATACACATTCTTTGTCAACAGACTATATAAGGGACAAGGAAATAAAGTCTTTCCAAGGTTTTTGAGCCAGGAGTGACTAAGAGAATAGTGTTGCCACTAACAGAAACAAGAAAGTGAGGACGACAAGGCACATGGAGTTCTGAGTTTATATTGTTTATAGAAATTTACCAGCATCTAAATTTAAGACTTTTGGGAGGGAAGAGAGAGTTTTATTATAATACCCAACAGTACTTTGCATTTAGTAAATAACTCAGTTATTATTTGATATATTGAACTCCGAAATAATTTTGGCTACATTTTTAAAGCCAGAGAGCATATCTCACTTTCCTAATAGTGAAATAATGCAAATATAAGTAACACTGGACCAAAGCACAACAAAACACCACCACTTGGGGTTTAAGTGTTATTCAAACTACAATAGTATACTCTGAATAAGATTTGACTCAGAATGCTAATTAGGAAAAGAATTTGACTTACGTTTTTAATCATTTTACCAAATTCAAAATCTGGCCTTCTGCCTATTGAATAGTCGGCTTTAACTTCAGAATAGGTGTCATTAATTATTGCCAAGAACATGTTCTGGGGAGAAATAGGCAAATAATTTTTCAATAAAAATTTAGCTTAAATGTTAGTGACTTTAACAAGTGCTGGGATTTATAAAATTAGATTTAAATTTTTAAAATAATCCATGTGCTTAATAGTAGGGAAATGCAAACTACAATATAGTAGAACAGAATGGAAAATGTGTAGTGTGTGGATATGAGCAAATATGTTTATGGTAAATGAGAAAAGCAGAATGTAAAATAGTGCATATGAACTGGTTATATATTTATCAGTATTACATATCAGAAGAAAATGTAGAATGATGTAATTATATGTTCATAAGGGTGTTTTTAAAAATTCTGTGAAGCTGCTTAAATCACAGTCTTACTAAGGCTTCTACAACTTCTAATGCCCATATAACACAAATGTGGAGAGAATCTTATCCCAACCCACCTCTCCACCTTTCACTGTGGCCCACCTCTGTCACCCTGAGGACTCTTGGTCTTCATCAGGGGATAACTTTTGTGCATGAGAAAAAGCATTTTCATGGAGGACAGTAATAGTGACTTGACCAGAAAGGCAAGCTTGGTTTTTTGATTAAGAAGCCCAAATAGACTTGTTCTGAGCATATGTGGGAGGTCCATCTTAGTGACTCCTACAAATCACAAAGGGTGTTTTCAGCCATCAAGGCCAAAAGCCATTGCAAATATCAGAATATTAATGGCTAATTTCTTTTTTCTTTTTTTTTTCCTTTTTGTCTTTTTTCGTGACCAGTAACGGGATCGCAACCCTCAGTGTCGCGCCCGTACCGCGACCGGCAACGGGATCGCAACCCTCGGTGTCGCGCCCGCACCACACTCAACCAGTGAGCGGACCGGTCTCTATATGGGATCCAAACCCTCGGCACTCCCGCCACGCTCCCAAGTGCCGCACTCTACCGAGTGCGCCACCGGGCCGGCCCATAAATACTGGTGAATAAATGAATAGTAAACATTTTTTTTTTTCCTTTTTTTGTCTTTTTTTTACTGACTGGTAATGGGATCGCAACCCTCGGTGTCGCGCCCATACCGGGGACCGGCAATGGGATCGCAACCCTCGGTGTTGCGCCCGCACCGTGCTCAGCCAGTGAGTGGGAACTGGTCTCCACATGGGATCTGAACCCTTGGCAGGAGCGCCGCCGCACTCCCAAGCGGCACACTCTCCAGTGCGCCACCGGGCCAGCCCTTAATGGCTAATTTCTTACCTCATGGTATGGATTGTCCCAGCCTAGAGAGACATTCAAGTTATTTTTGTAAATAATTTAGCATATTCATGGCCAAAGTAAACACCCAGATATTAACTATTGTGATCACATTCCCCATTGGACAACTTGAAAACTTCAGTCACTGGGCTAGAGAACCTGAATTACTAGGATTCACACCATTCTTAATAAATGCAAAGTGCTCTGACAACTAAGCAGTGATACTACAATTTCTTCTAGAGGAGTAATTGCATTTTTTATTTTAAAAAAATAAGAAAAAAAAAATGGTATCATCATTCTTACCAGCAGGACAAAGAACACAAAAAAGATGAAAGTTATGAAGTAAATGGGTCCCAAGATCTGATTGGCTTGCTGAATACCAGCAAAATTAAAATCTCCAAGAACAATTCGAAATTGTGCAAATCTTTGATGGGAGGAAAGAAAAACATTAAAAAATATATACCTTCATGTACATATGACAACTGATGGGGGTTACTAATGTCTCTAGGAAAGTATCTAGCTGCATATGGCATGTGTTCTGTGGCTTTATGTTAGTACAGAGGTTTATAAAACCGGATGTAGAAAATTCCCCTAAAGGCAAGATTTGAGGTACTGCAATAGCTGAACAGGTGGTTCAGGAAATGATGGGTTTAGGTTTATTTAATCAGTGTGAAACCAATATTCATCTACACAAGATTTGAACTTGGAGATAACTGTTTATGAATTGGTTTTGGCATTGGCCTCCTTGGCCATTCCCGTGCCCTTCTAACACTTGGAATACTTTGACTTTGTCCAACAAGTGATCTTTCAACTTGTACTTAGACCCAAGAGCCCTAAACTTTCTGATGTCAATGATGCACTTAATTTTTGTCTTAACCACCTCTTAACTTCTGCTGAAACAAGGATGCCAATCCCCCAGAGACAATTTTGGAAAACCTCTACATAGCTGCCCTCCATTTTTTCTCTAATTGACTCAGAAAAAAGTTAAGGGAAGTCTCAATGGGTTTCACTCCTAAGAAATTTAGCCAGGGTTTCTACAATTAGTATCTTTAGTCACCCATGCTGTTCCCTCATTAGGCAATGAACCCAAACTGATTGTTAATATGATGAATGGGAAGCCACAGGTGACACTTTAAGTAACTGGGAAGTCAAATGACATAAATGGCAGAGACAGCAACATGAGAAGGCAAATGGCTTCTAAAAACCAGTAAAGAAAATTGTGGTTAGAGACAAAGCAATAAAGCCTAGAAAGAAAGTCCCTGTCTTCATGTTTTTCACATTTTAGGTAGGGGAAAAAAAAAAAAGGACACCAATTTGTCACTTGCTAGTATCAAACAAGTGCTGGTAATGATCCTCAACATAATCCTGAGGTTTATTTTATCCTCTTTAGTAACTAAAAACTTGGTTTTGATGTGAAATACCATTTATAGACTTCATTTTTTGAATTTTAAAGGGTTTGAATAGCGTAGTGGTAGCAGAAGCAGAATTAGTATTTCCCAACCTGAAATCTTATTTTATTTTCTTGTCATTAATTTGCAGTGGTGTCATTAAACACATCAGGGATATCAGTTATAAATTATGTGTGTGTTCTTTATTTTAAGGGAAACCTGGGAAATAATTTTTGATAGTATGTCGATACTCTGCATAATTGGTCATTCTGTCAGAGGGGGAAAGCTTCTTGTCCCTTATTGCTTTTACCAATAACATAGAGGGAGCAGAAGGCTATCTATAGTGAAGGAAGAAAATGCAATAAAAGAAATAGGCCAAATGCAGTCAAAGAAATTGGAGTTTCAGGACTCAGAGTTGTCTGGAATTTCATCCCCAGTACCTAGCCAAGACCTGATTAAATCATACTTAATGTATTTATCCGGCTTTTAATATGGTTTGTAATGCTATTCTACATGAAATAGAGAAAATGCTGAGTTGGAAGGAGACCAAAATTCTCACCAAAAATCAAATAGTTTTTTCTTTTTGGCATAGGAGAATATGAGGTTCTGTTTTAGTGTTTCTAACTTGATCTTTTATCCTTGAGTTGGGTTTATATAAGAAAAGTTAAAGGAACCATTTCTCATTCTTTTCTCCTCTCCAGAAATTAGCTGAGTAACTAAAACTTCCATTTAGCCCTTTTCTATCAGGAAAATGTTCAGATATTTCTGCTCTGTAAATAATGACAAAATTAAAAACCTAAGTCATTTACTAAATGATTAAGATCACATAGGAACTGGAGGTTTCAATAGTGTAAATGTCTTTTTTCTCCTCTTAATTGTGCTTAGTTTATACAATTTATTTATTTATTGCACGCAACATGGAACACCACGATGGACATAACCTTAGCATACAGGTTTATATTAATGAAAATACTGTTTTGTAACTTCTTGATACTCCTGCTAACTTTCTAAAATTCTCCCTTATTTAGTTAAAATGACTACTACACTGTTCCATAAAAATGTGTCATTTGTCATTAATGTGACTTTCCAGTCTCTCTCTCAGAGGCATGAATTGGGTAGTAGCTATTCCTAAGCATTCTCCAGATATTGTCTCTATTCCATTCTATGTCTTCTTCTGTAACTCAGGTTAAACATATATTATGCCTTCAGGGAAAGTAGCTCTGGGTACTAGGCTTAATTCTCTGGGTTCTTGCCTTCTGATTTTGGCCCAGTTATTACTCATTTTCTTGTTAATTCTTCAATGTTTTCTATATTTTATCCAGCTTTTTAAATTGTTCTCAAGAGGAAGTTGATCTGAATAATCTAGCACATCATTACCAAAAGCAGAAGTCCCCTCATTAACCCATTCCAAAGTTCTCTACTTGTTTATTCTGTGCCTTATACCTTCCTTTTCTCACCACTACCCAAGGTAAGACAAATTTCCAAGGCTCTGTAAATTATTACGCTTATATTCAATGCCCAATATTACCAAGTTTTATTATTAAGTAACACTTCATATAATTGAGATCCTAGGAAAGGACCAAGAAGTTGTTGGAAATGCAAATGTTATTCACTCAGGGTAGCTATCAGACTTCTCAAAGTGTAGATCACTTGAAGTTAGAAGGGATCTTTGGAGGTAATTTAGTCCAGGCCCTTCGTTTTCCAGATAAGGAAATTAAGGTCTAGAAAAGTTAAGTAGCTAGTGGCAGAACTGAAAACTAGAATCATAGCCTGTTGGTTCCTAGTCCACTCTTTTCTACTACTGACTTAGTATAGGGTTATTTCAGAAAATGTTACAGAATTTCATACATTTGTACTTCAATTATCTACATGTGGATGGAAAAAGACATTTCTTTAGATGGATTTCCCAAAAAACAAAACGTATTTGTTCAAAAGGATAATGAACAAATAAGTCTGTGAAACTCTTAACTAAAAGTTAACAAAATTATTACAGGATTTCTCAGGGCTATATGTTAATATGCACTGCAAATTTCCAAAAGGGTGATGCAAAATTCCCCAAACTTACTTAAATATAAAGCCATTTTTCCCCAGACAGTCTTGGTCTAGAATTCCACAAAATGTATTTCAAAAATTGATATTTTAGACTATTATAATTTTTTCATACAGATAGAAGTTGCTTTACCTACCCTAAAAGAGAGTAAATTTATGAAAATACTTCACTTTTTTTTTTTCCTTTTTGTCTTTTTTCGTGACCGGTAACAGGATCACAACCCTCGGTGTCACACCCGTACCGTGACCGGCAACGGGATCGCAATCCTCGGTGTCGTGCCCGCACCGTGCTCAACCAGTGAGCGGACCGGTCTCTATATGGGATCCGAACCCTTGGCAGGAGCGCCGCTGCGCTCCCAAGCGCCGCACTCTACCGAGTGCGCCATCGGGCCGGCCCCTGAAAATACTTCACTTTTAAAGAAAAGCCTGAATACTTTTCTGGGGATTCTACCTAGTCATGTCTACAAGTTTGTTGCTTAGTACTGATTGCTTTATGCCTATAAAGCCATTTTTTTTTTTTGACTGGTAAGGGGATTGCAACCCTTGGCTCGGTGTTGTCTGCACCACGCTCAGCCAGTGAGCGCACCAGCCATCCCTATATAGGATCTGAACCCGTGGCCTCAGTGCTACCAGCGCTGCACTCTCCCGAGTGAGCCACAGGGCCAGCCCTAAAGCCATTTTTGAAATACATCTTTGGCAGATCAGCAAAGGACAATAAGGTTAATACCAGTAAGAAGATTCTTAAGAAGGAGCTCTCTAAAGAAAACACTTAAGATATCTTTTGCCCAAAGAATAAATACTACAGAGATGTGAAGGCCAATTTTTGTTATCTTAGGTAAAATTCTCACTTTCAGTGAAAAATGAAGAATAAAAAATTTTTTCTGCCTTAATCTAGTAATGCTTAAAAAGTGGATACCACCATCCATTTAGATCCTTCAATGCCAAACCCTACTTTAAGTGTGACCAATATTTAGCTAACGATGAAAATACCAAACCAAATTTTAAATTTATTAAAGCTTAAGTTACTACTTCACATAGTCCTTTCCTTGAATTTTTTTTGTTAGAAAATATAATTACATTTATACTAGAAGCTTACATGGAATTTTGAAAAGTGGAAAAGTCGCCAACCTGTGATCCAAAAACAAGAAATCCTAACTGGGCGTAAGCAAAGAATATTATAAAAAACATGATGGCAAATCCTACTATGTCTTTGATACAGCGGGACAATGTTGATGAAAGCTGAGACATTGTCTTATTAAAGCTTATGAATTTGAATATCTGAAAAAGAACAAAGTTAATTGAAATAGGAGACTATCAAAGATTATAATTACTTAGAGTAAGTTAAATTAATTTTAGAAGAATTCTCCTTCAAATTAAAGGAGGTATTTAAAGACAATCAGGAGTATTTGAGGATTTGCCAGAAATAACTACAAGGCCAAACTACTTTTAAAATTACTCAATAGTTGAGAAAATTTTTTTCATGGCTTTGTAATTTAAGTTCTCATTATGCTATTACACTGTTGTATTATGTAATATAATAAAATATAAATACCTTTATCCATGCAAAGAAGATAGTAATAGCAATAATATTATTGTAATAAATGTGCCAGTATGCAAGAAAATAGAAGTCTGAATATTTTTCAGTACTTTTCAACAGCTGTCCAAGTAAGAGAAAACTTTGTATATTACAATATATGTTGAAGGAAACAGCCACAAAACACAACTAAATGGGAAAACAAGAAGGTTAAATTAGAGACGATTACTACCTCTAAATATCTCGCATTTCATGAAGAAAAACCTGAAAAATTCATCCAAAGTTTAACAAAAAGGGAGAAAAAAATAGGACACGTGTTTTTACATAAATGGAAGTAACTCTCAACTTATAGAGGCTTAAGGTGGCATAATTATCATAAAAGTGGAAAAATATTGATTGCCTGGCTATCCTAAAGTATCTACTTGTTTGTTTCTTTGAGTCCATAAAGCACAAATATTTAAAATGATTATGTAACTCTGACTAGACTATAAGGGTTTCTGCTCTACATCGTACCTAAAAGTTTAATATTTTCTACTGTGTAATACTACAAGAAAAAAAATTACAGTTACAAAGAGTAAACCCTTTTAGACCCTTTAACAACTCTTTTAAAAGAGGATTTCAGAACCAGGTTATCTTGGTGTCAGAGTTTTATAACTGTCATGAAATTTTTCCTTTGACTTTCCTTGCCTGAAATACTCAGTTAAACATTTAACGGTATGCCCTTTGTTATAGACATCACTGGGGATACCAGAGAGGTTGACGGCACAATTTCTGACTGAGAAACTTTCAACCTGGTTTTGGGAAACAAGGCTTAAATACTGGATTGGCTATAACTAAGGGCCAATAAGGGTGAAAGATCAGATTATATGAGCCAGAAATGTTTGTTCATTGACTGTTTCTAAGACCAAGTTCTTTTCTTTTGTCTTTTTCGTGACCGGTAAGGGGATTGCAACCCATGCTCAGCCAGTGAGCGCACCAGCCATTCCTATATAGGATCCAAACCTGCGGCGGGAGCGTTGCTGCGCTCCCAGCGCTGCACTCTCCCGAGTGTGCCACAGGGCCGGCCCCTAAGACCAAGTTCTTAACATTTGTCTCACCCTGCCTACATCTCTATGTTTGCTTTGTTATGTTCCAGTGACTAGAATTGGCAGTCTTTGTTGTTTCTCCCAGGGACTATTTCCCCAATCCTGGTGCTCTTTGTCCCCCAAACATACTCCCCTCTGGTTGCTCAAATTCCTCAAAATGTAATGTGAGGAGAAAAGTGGATTTAGGCAACATAGAAGAGTAAATTTTAAAGGACCTTGCCCACAAAGATCCATGATTGGTTGAAACACGAGGTGCTATAAGGAATACATTTTTTTGAGGGAGGGTAGGAAGACCTACTGTGCACATTAAATCATAATATTTATGGAATCACCTATTCTTCTAGGTTTATGGTGGCCCTCCCAAGGACCAAATCAGAAAAAAAGATTTCTCCCTTTTGGAGGCACACCATTAGTATGTACTATGATAGTTCATTTTATGTTTGATGTTTGTGCTTTCAAAATAAGTCCTGGATGAACAGAAAATTCTGTTTTTTTACTCCTTCTTCATTGGTGGATTCAGATGTGATGCCCTTCAACCATACACATGAATATATACTCACCAGCAAAAGTTGTAATTCTAACCAGTTCCAAATACTTTTGAAATAGGTAGACTTAAATTCTTTTATTTTTTTGATTTCTTGTGTTGTGAAGACAATAAGAAAAATACAAAATGTGATTTCACAGGAAGCAATAAAATAATCATAGTAGCTAACATATCTGAGGAGCTTTACAGAATAAAACTGCCATGAAGTAAGTATTCCTCCAGTTGCAGGGAATTCTGCCACCAATCTGTAAAATTAGGTTTGTGAAAGAAAATGTTCTACTGTTACTGTTTAGTTAGGATTCTCCCCCAAATACATAATTCTTGAATATTTCAGAGAGGGAAATACATTCTCTCCCTTTACCTTATCAGAGATACTTGTGGCTTATAAATGTCAAGGTCACATATTCTATTAAAGAGAATATTTTGTTTACTTTAGGCATTGGATGTCCAATACAAAGATCTATATGCAAATAGAAGTATACTAATTGTTTCCAACACTAAATATAAAAAGATTTTGAGGTTTTTCCTATATTTTTGGTGTTCTTTACAACGTCAGATAATTAAGAATTGGCAGTAATTTAAAGAACCAGCAGTTCTGTCACAATATTACAATGCAATTATTCCTACGTAAAGATATTAGCAAATTTTATTGGTACTGGAATAAGGTGCTGCCCAAACAAATAAGCAAACAACAAAAACAAACAAAAACCCAGTTAACAAATATGAGGGTACTTTGAAAAGTTTATGGAAAGATTCATATTATCTTTTAATTCCATTTTTCTGTAAACTTTTTGAAGTACCCTGGCCAAACTGTTAAATCTTACACATAGTAAGTGTTTAATGTTGGATGAGTGAGTGAAGTGAAAGAAACTCATGGTCTGAAATGTAGGCTAATAAATAGAAGGGGGAAAAAACAGTACTTGTAGTTTGCCTCATATGCATACAAGAAGAAAAATAAATGGATAAGGTCTTAGCATAAACAGTATGCTTCAATATAACCACTGATTATATATACTAGTTAAGTTTTAAAATCTGCTGAAGTTTCTAAAAAATAACATTTTAAGAGGTAACATAGAATAAGCACAAAACCTAGAGACAAGAAATCTTGACAATCTGATATTACAAGGAGTTCTTCACATGACTTTAAGCCAGTTACCTCAATGCTTCCACTCTTAAGGACATAGAAATGATTTGTACTCTTCACTTTATCCTGATTAGGATTATTGGGAAAGGGTTAATGATTTTGGTAAAAAGCTCTGATTTACTGAGAGGAAAGTAAGAACTATAAAATAAAAGATATAATGTCCATTGGCTGCTTAAACGTGGCTCATTTATTAATTCATACAAATTCTAAAGGCTATGGTGTGTTCACTGTCACTGTTGCTCAAGGGCAAAAATCCCCTAGAGTAAACGCCAATTCCATATTCCATTCAGAGTGTTTTCTAACACTCTGCATTTCTTAATTGTTAAGCTTTTCCTTTTCCACTTGAGAAAATGTTTTAGAAACTCTATGCTCCACTGTAGACTCTGGCCCCTGCCATTTACCCTGCTTGCTTCTTGGGCCTGCCCTCTAGGAGATAACAGCAGTCCCACACCCCTCCCCCAGGGGCCAGAGGCAAATTAGGCTTCTAAAGTGACCAACGGACTGTGTCCCACAATCAGCCAATCCAAATTAGCAGGACAGCATCCCTCATTTACATAAAAGGACCTGAATGAGAACCTGGGAGGGAAAAGGGTGGGAATTTAGGCCATACAAGGGGGTCTTTTCCTTTGTTCTGGGAGACACTGGTTTAGGAGTTATTGCTCCCCAGTTCTCTCCTTGCTTGAAAGCAAAAAGAGGTGCTGTAACCCTGAACAAAGAGCTGCAACACTAAAATGAAGAGCTATAAAACTACAACACTGACGCCGGTCTTGCATTCCTTTGTGCGTTTGCCCCACAACAAGAGAAAAAAATGTAAGACCTATGAAAGAAACGTGGCTCACTGAGCTTTTTAGTAGACACTGCTGTCTGCCTCTCTAGCAGTCATTATCTCTTTCTTCCTTTCTATTAGAACCCTAATTGTATTCAGTTATTCACCCATCCCCATCACTTTGGGGAAGCTAATTACATCCCCAGGCAAATCTAATCATGGTAATTCTGTTTTCTTGGCCAGTGTTTGATTCTAGAATCCTGGCCTAAATAAATTAGCATGGTCCAGGTTAGGCAGGTTACATACGGTAACCTGGTCAGACTAATGGAAAGAATTTTTTTTTGTTTGGTGCTCTCTCCTTATGAATATCAACAACATATGACCACAGTTGCTGCTTGTACATAATTATTGTGGGGAATCTTAAGATAAGAATGACACAAAGGAGGGCAAAATTGAAGCCATCTCAAAGAAATGGAGCTAGATCCCTGAACTTACTGCAAAAGGTATCTGCCCTGTCTCTAGAATTGCTACTATGTGACAGAAATAAATTTATTGTTTAAACCAATTTAAGTTGGGGTTTTCTGTTACAAGAAGTCTCCTAACAGATCAGTGGTAAAGAGCTGAGACCCAAGTTAGGCCTTGTTTTTGCTAGATAACAAACCATACCCAAATGCAGTGACTTATAATAAATATTTCTTTTGTGTTTGCAGAGTTCAGATGGTCCAGCTGGGAGTGACTAATCTCAACTAGGCTTGCTAATATATCTGCCATTTGGCTAGGCCCACTCACGCATCTTTGAGTTGGCTCTGCTCTACATGTCTCTCATCCTTCTCCTGGGTCCAACAAGCTAGCTCAGGGACGTCCTTCTCATGGTAATTGTAGAGGTACAAGAGAGTAAGTTCTAATGTACAAACTCATTTCAAGCTTCTGCTTGCACCATAACTGCTAACATCCCATTGACCAAAGAAAAGTCACATGGTTGTCCCCAGCATCAAGGCTGGGGCAGTGTACTCTGCCCTAGATGGCAGGCCACTACAAGGTTACATGGCAAAGATGAGAAGAATGGGGGCCATTTTTGCAATCTACCTCTTTCTCTAGTCATTTCTAGGATGCTAGCTACCATTACATACAAGGGTACTTCCAAAAGTTCATGGTACCCTTCTTGGCAGTGACCGGGCATGCCGTCCCACTCCTTGTTATGTATGGAGGCAGAAGGAAAGGGCTCAGGCCCCCTCAATGTCATGTCTTCAGTACCAGCAGCTTCCTGTCCGCCAGTTCTATCCTCAAGCACTGGGACCAGGGAAGAAAGAAAAAATTAAAAAGCTCATGGAAAAATTTGCATTATCTTTTTTTTTTCATTATCTTTCAATTCTGGTTTTCCATAAGTTTTTTGAAGTACCTTCATATTGTCTAAAGTTCAAATTGTTCATTCTTGAGACAAAAGAGAATATCTTAATATCATAATAAAGAAACCCATTCTGAAAGGAAACCAATGATTTCCTTTGATTTGCATGATCTGATTAGAGGAAGAAATCATGAAGACTAAATGTAGAATTATAAGAAATAAGACTACATATTCTTAAGCAATATAAAACTAACATATTGTGTGTAATTCTCCATGTTCCTGAATATATTCTGAAGTAATGAAATAGTGAATGTGATGTTGCTTTACCTTCTTTTTCATTATTGTCAGTAGAACTACATCATGTTTACTTCAAAGCTTATGATTTTACTTTCAGCACAAGCATGCATAAACTGGAAATCCTAATGAGGGCTCCAAATGTTTTAAAATTCAATATACTAATAAAGAAGTTGCGTCACTCACCTGATGATGCAAAACAGATTTACATTAGCATTGTATAATGAGAAATCAATAAAAATAACTCTGGTCCCTCTTGTGATCCAGCTATTCAGTCGAAGGTCAATGAACTTGTTTTTGGTTTCAGATTTTGATTTGGATAAAGTGAAAATATATCCCCCATTTCGGTAAATACCAACAAATCCCCAGTGCCAAGGGGAGTTGGTATTAGAAGCAGAGTACTTCCATCTGTTGGACATAAAAAGAATATGGAGAAATGAGAAAGCCCAACTGAGAAGTATTCTAAGAATTTAAACTAACCTTTGGTTCAAAAGTAGTAGTTAAAAAAAAGTAGTAAGTTCATAAGTATTATAGTAATTTTGGAGCAAAACAATGTTAAGGATTAAAAGGATTAAGATTTAATATGTTTTTATTTTTTAGTGCTTATTGTGGGCCACACACTGGACTAAGTGTTATGAGAAAAAATTTTTAAATCCATCTATTGCCTTATGGGACTTAGAATCTAGAAAACAATGACCAATTTTTAAATTTTCTTTAACATGTTGTCTCTGTTGTCTTATGAGATGTTCTGTCTTTGAGCAGGACAAAAATATCAAGAGTTTTGATTTAGAAATATCTAAGTATGGAAAAAAAAGGTGCTTCATAGTCTATCTTCTAGAGGTCATATATTGTTTATAAATGCCCAGTAAAAACTTTGTTATGGGCTGGCCCCATGGCGCACTCGGGAAAGTGCGGCGCTGGGAGCACAGCGACACTCCTGCCATGGGTTCGGATCCTATATAGGACTGGCCGGTGCGCTCGCTGGCTGAGCGCGGTGTGGGCGACACCACACCAAGGGTTGTGATCCCCTTACCCATCACGAAAAAAAAAAGACAATAAAAACCCAAAAACAGACAAAAAAAAAAAAAAACTTTGTTACGATGTCTATATTGTTATATAGCTATCTTATTTAATGAAAGTACATAGATCAAAGTAAAATGTGTATAATTAAATTTTTTTGAGAAATGACTTTTGAGCTTGATTTCAATCTTCCATAACAAAGTCTGTCAAAGAAAATGAATGATAGTTACATATTTAACAAGTCACACAACGTATGTAAAGATTATTATTCCCTAAGTTATGTAAAGTTAATGATTGATTAAAATATTTACATCATAATAGTAATATTAATGCTTAATAGTTTTTTTTGATTCTTTAAAAAGATCAACAAAATTTGCAAACCTTTATCCAGAGTGACCAAGAGAAAAATAGAGAAGACAGAAATTACTAAAGTGAGAAATTAAGCAGAGGCATGGTAGAGCAGTTGCTTCTTCTATTACACTGGAGTGGGGTTTGAGGAGAGAGACATCCTCCTCCTCTTTTTCGGGTCTCCACTGGTGACTCTCCTTGTGTCACTGCAATAGGGTGTCTGGTGGGCCATCTGCACGGTATCTGTGGCTACTGCTGTGGTATCAAGCTGCTTTTGTGACAGCTGTGGCTGTGGCTGTGGCAGTGGCTGTGATGGGCCACCCACAAGGAAGTGGTGTTTTTGGCATGCTCCTTGCCTGTTTCCCAATGGGGGATGCTGCCCTTGGCTCCTGCCTAGGTCCCTGGGGAATGCTGTTTCTTGCTTGCATCTGGGTGGAGGAGGCTGGCCCTCAGATCCTGCCTTAGGACCCTGAGTGTGCTCTTTGTATAACTAAATTTTGTTTCCATTCTTTTGACTTTTAATTATGGAACATCAAGAAAAAAAAAAAAAGCCTTGATTTCTCATTTCAGTCTCACTATTTGGTTTCCCCAAAAGAGATGTGAAAGGTAATCCAAAGATGCACTGTTTAAACTTCTTTTCTATTAATAACACTATGTTTTCAATGGCAGAGGGAAAAAGTGACACCTAAAAAGTATTTAGGAAAAAATAATTATATTTTAATGAAATTTCCATAGATGCATTTTTGGTTGTTTACTCTATATGACTCTTAAAAATTTGTTACACCAACTCTCTTCTCACTTCCAGTTTTTTATAGATAATGTTTTTAATGAATTTTACTTTTTAAATAGACAAACAAGAACAAATTGATTCTTATTTTGGTTGCTGAGAAATAACAAATATTAGCTCACAATTCCAATTAAGTATAGAGATGGTAGAATAAACCTAATCCATAGTGTTAATTTTGGTACTTAAAGTATTTGTAGTTGTTTTGAGAATTTGGAATATTAGAATACCTAAAAGGTTTAGTCTTGAGATTACAATTTAAAATGTGTAATTAAATAATTGATTTATCTTGTAATTTTGGGTTGAAAGGTAGTGAATAGCACTGTAATATTTAAGAGAATGTGTATACTTATGAATTTATTAGATTTATAAGAATTACACAAGCTTTCAAGAACACCCAAAACTCATACAAAAAAGAAATAAGTCAACAAAAACTACAAAGTGGGCCGGCCCCGTGGCTCACTCGGGAGAGTGCGGTGCTCATAGCACCGAGGCCGCGGGCTCGGATCCTATATAGGAATGGCCAGTGCGCTCACTGGCTGAGCGTGGTGCAGACCACACCGTGCCGCAGACCACACCGTGCCCAGGGTTGCGATCCCCTTACCGATCAAGAAAAAACAAACAAACAAAAACTACAAAGCAATGATTTAATCTTGGAAGTTCAGGAGAGTTGTTCAAGAGAGGAAATGTTATCATAGTTCATATTTATAATATAAACATTGACTAAGAATTCAACAATGGTAATGGTATAACCGTATTGAGAGGCTACGAGGAACAGGAAGAGTGTGTGTAGAGGGGTGGCATAAGAGAACCACATGACAGATCACCTCCCATGATAGAAAAACAATAGATATATAGAACTGAAAACTCAAGTAGTAGCAGTGTGAGGATATTACTCAGAAACAGGAAGTATACTCTATGAGAAACAACTAAAAGTAGCTGCTTCTGTAGAGTGAGAATTATGAGTAGGAAAAGGTAGACCTCTGTAAGTATTTGTATCACTTTGATAAATATTAAATTACAAAAAAGGTTTATCTTTCCCCTTTATGATTTCCATATAACTCTAAAAGCACAAAGTGTAAACAACACTGATACCAGCAGCTTCTGTGTCAAGGGGAGGTGATGCCAATGGCTTTGGGCTTTCACATTTTCAATATAAAGTGTACACATGAGTCTACACCAGCATTAATTTCAGCCACTTTGGGGAACAATGGCTATAGTATCTTTTGGAGGCATCATCTGATGCAGTGCCTGTAGAGCATAACTCCCCCTTTTTAGTATTGGCAGCAACAGAAGATATCACTGAAGTAAGCCAGAGGGAGAAAGGAGAAAGTATCAGAGCATACCTAAGACACTCCTTAAAGATCCTGAGTTTTAGAAATATGTTTCAGGGAGTCTGGCCAGAGCCAGAAAAGCTGACTATTGTAGAGGCAAAAACTGATGCTTTGCCTTGTATCATATATGACTTAAGCACTTCATATACCACATTCAGAAAAAAGAAAACACTTTGCATCTTGAGGCAAACAAAAAAGTAACAGGTTCACTCTTCTAAACACTGCTATCTCACTACTATCTTCCCTTGATACTATTGTTGAAACAGTCTCCTTACCCGTCAGCCTCCAGCTGGTATTATGTGGAAATATACATATTTTTACAATTTCTTTTTTTTTTTTTCTTTTCTGACCGGTAAGGGGATCGCGACCCTCAGCACGGTGTGGCCTGCACCATGCTCAGCCAGTGAGCGCACCGGCCATCCCTATATAGGATCCGAACCCACGGCCTCCGCGCTACCAGCAACGCACTCTCCCGAGTGAGCCATGGGGCCGGCCCTATATTTTTACAATTTCTAAAAGATACAGTGGAAAGCTACTAGAAAAAAGTTACTGTATAATTTTATAGTACTTACTCAGTATCATGTTTAAGGCCAAAATCAGACAGGTCTTCATTTTTGGAAGTATATTTGCCATAACATTCACTCATAAACGACTGAAAGGATGAATAAACCTTGCATGTGTTGTTGCGGACTTTTAGTTGACGAACTCTGGGGACTCCTAGAAGTATGTTCTCATAGTAAATGCGACTGCTGTTCTTTAAATTATACAGCTGCTGGTTATTGTACCACGAGTCCCAGTACAGACCTTCCAAAAGGGGTCCTTCCATAAACTTCATACAGAAAGGTAAATATTATGGGAAAAGTATTATCATGTCAACAGAATCTACGTTTGTAACATTATGCATGAGATTTTGAGTATGAAAATTAAATTGTTTACCAAGCCACCATTAATATTAATGGTAATGATAATGATGCTGGTGCTACTGATGGTTAACACTTATTAAGCACTATACTAGGCACTGCGCTAAGCACTTTACAAGTATCAACGCGTTTAATTCCATAGCCCTTCTTATATGAGTATATTGAAAATTGTCCTTCAGTACATGAGAATCAGAGCTGGTCATGGTCACACATCATAACTTTACCCCAAAGTTGTCTTGTGCCCCTCCCTCAAACTCCCCTTCCCAACTCTGACCATGGTGACTGCTACTCCTGGCTCTGCCCCTATCTGCTCATTCTAACAGATATCAAGCTCAGGGTTCATTTTCTCTTTCCTCCCTTTGGATTCCTTGCCATTGGCCATATACATGCCTCAAGACAGCACAATAAAAAGGAGACAGGGTGAGCTCCACTTCTCTTATCATCCATATTTTATGTGGCCTACACCAAGGACCTATGTGATCATGTAGCTCTCATCTCATACTTGCCCTCTCACTCTTAGGAAATGACCACATCCCCTTAATAAGTTTTATATTCCTAGCATGCCAAACATAGCTCCACATGTAGAATAACTTATAGCACATATTGTTCCTTCTCCCTAGAATGCCCTTCTCTTATTCATCCTTTAAAACTCAACTGAATTGTCATCACTTCTGGAAAGTCTTCCCTAACTGCCTCATCCTAATATGCCCCAATATGTATGACATGGGATACCTAAAACTGCTGTTTCCTTAATTGTTCTTTCTTCATAATGTGAGCATCTTGCTATGTTAAGTGTAATGAAAAAATTGTCTATCCCAATGCCAAAGGAATGATTCTCTTGTGTATTTAAAAAACCATGAAACTATATTCTGTATATGTACTCTTTATTATATGAGGGTACTTCAAAAAGTTCGTGGGAATACTTGTATTATCATTCAATTCTATTTTTCCATGAACTTTTTGAAGTAGCCTCAGATACTGTACATTACTGTAACACATACACACAGTAGACGATTGTATGCCAAAAAAACATATATTACACTTTCTAGGCAATTAAAGAATTTTTAAGGGTAATTCTCACTATGCACAATTAAAGACTGATTTTAGATCCTAATCCTCACCTAAGAAGCAAGTCTCCTATTTTCCAAATGAAATGGGAATGTCAAAAAAATATCAATTTTTAAAAGTTACAAGAATAGTACCACTAAGAACATTTTCTGTTCTCAATAAACACTGGTTGGTTGATTCTAATAGTTTAAAGAAATGACATTCATTTTTACTCATTTCTTCAACAAATATTCATTGAGTGCCTACTATGTATGCCAAGGGCTTATGGAATACCTAAAGCTACTTCATCCACAGTCACATGATACCTTACCTTCCAAAAATCAGTTATGCTTCGAATAGACTTAAAGTTCGTTCTTTCACCACCAGGCACAGAAGTGTCCAAAAATAGAGATGACATAGCCTTGTTTAAGTAATACATATGTGGGTTTACCATCCCAAAAGTCACTAAGGAGAAGAATGTTTAAAAATTTATGTTTAAAAACTCAGTTTGTCATGATTAAAAATGTTACAATTCATTCCCAATTTTTTCTGACAAGTCAACTTTGTTTAGTCTAACTATAAAAGTAATAATTTTTTAGAATCTAAAATAGAAATATATAAAGCAGGAAGAAGTTTCTTGTAATCACACCACTAGCATTAAGTGTGGCATATTCAGATTTTTCTTTATGCATACACATTCATTTAAAAAAGTTTACAACCAGGCACATCGCCAGCACCATGGAGCATGCCAAAAACATCTCCATGTTGGGTGGCCCACCACAGCCACCACGATAACCATGGCTGCCATGAAGGCGGCAAGATGCCACAACCACTGCACAGATGGTCCACCAGCCACTGGAGTGAATGTGACAAGGAGAGTCACCAGCAGAGATAAAACAAAGGAGGAGGATGTCTGTCTCCACAGAGCCCATTTCATAGTGATGGAAGAGACATCTGCTCTATGAAAGTATTTGGGGGATCTGATCATGCCTCTCAGCATTGGACAGATCATCTGGGCAGCAAGTCAATAGAGTAACCATTATTCTTTCAGAGGGAGAGAAGAAATCTAGGGTGATTAGAGGGGGGAGAGGGAGCTGAAGGGGGATGGGGTGTGATTGGACAAGGGGCATAAAGAATAATTACAATTTGTAACAATATATATGCTAGTAATATTGATTTGATCAACATATCTTAATGTTGACTAAAAATATGTATAATCAATTTTGATTCAATAAAAATGAAAAAAAAAAGAAAAATAAAATAAAAAAATTAAAAATATTTATCTTTACAAAAATGAGGTCACATTATACAAACTATTCTGCAAGTTGGCTTTTTCTTCACATTGAAAGTAGGCAATATAGTACAGTGAGTGGTCAAGGCTATGGACTTTAAATTGAGACAGATATGGGTTTGAGTCCCATTAAAGGGATAATATATCCTACCTCCGAGTTTTGTTGTAAGAAGTGAAATGATTCACATAGGACATTTAAAACTGTGCTTTGGCACATGGTAAGAGTTTTAAAAAATATTATCTAGGGGCCAGCCCCGTGGCGCACTCGGGAGAGTGCGGCGCTGGGAGCTCAGCAACGCTCCCGCTGCAAGTTCGGATCCTATATAGGACTGGCCGGTGCACTCACTGGCTAAGTGCGGTGCGGGCGATCCCCTTACCGGTCACGAAAAAGACAAAAAAAAAAAAAAAAAAAAAAAAAAGATAATATGAATCTTTCCATGAACAATTTTGAAGACCCCTCATATATTAGAATGTAATCATATTTAAAAACAGGGTCTTCAGAGAGGTAATTAAACTAAAATGGGGTCAGTAACATGGGCCTTAATCCAATATGACTGATATCCTTATAAGAAGAAGAAATTTGGACAGAGAACACACACAGAGAGAAGACTAGGGAGAAGACGGCCATCTACAAGCCAAGGAGAGAGGCCTCAGAAGAAACCAACCCCGCTGACAACTTGATCTTGGGTTTCTAGTCTTCCGAACTGTGAAACAATACATTTCTGTTGTTTAATCCACCCAGTCTGTGGTACTTTGTTATGGTCTTTCTCATTCTCTTTTTGGGTGAGAGTGGATTTTAGAGAGGAATAAAGTCTAAATGTGCCTTTATTATTTTGCCAGAAGCCCTTTAATTTTTTAAACCATGTATCTCCAACATCATTCCATGGCACATATGAATCTATGCCATTCTTAAATAATTGCGTATTATTTCACTGTATGAGGGTACTTCAAAAAGTTCATGGAAATATTTGTTTTTATGTTTTATTTATTTTTTTCAGGTGGTTCTGTTTATTTGGTTGGGCCTCTGCATGGACCCAGCCATCCAGGATGGGTTGCTTTGCTGCAAGCAGGGTTATGGGTGGGAAGGAGGGCTGCCAGGTACCTAGGGATGGCCCTGGGTGGGTTCACTGCTGGTGGGCAGCAGATGGGGTCCTAGCTGCTTCTCAGGGAGGGGCAGGTAATTGTGGTCCTCCTCAAGGGCATTCAGTAGCAGCTTCAGGAAGCTGGAGGTCAGCCACAGCCTCTTTGTATTATGTTTTAATTCCGTTTTTCCACAAACTTTTTGAAGTATGCTCCTATACGCCACAAAGTTAAACAAATCCCTTTACTGATGTAGAGTTAGGCTGTTTTCAATTTTTCCCTTTATTAAAAAACTGTTTAAAAAAGTCTCTGATTAGTGGGATTATGAATGATTTTTTGCTTTTATTTTTCCACTTTCCAAGTGTTCTGGAATAAGCATATATTATTTTTATAACTAAGCTTTTATAAACCAGTCTAAGATACCTTAATTTATAAAGTTAGTTAATTGTTATACAGTTGCCAGTGTGTAGCACATACCAACATGAAATAAATTGTCAGTGAGCTTACATCTATTGTATGTTGGGCACTCTAAAGACAAAATGCTTTTTAATACTGCCCTTCACATACTAAGTTAATGCTATTGACCTACAGATAGGACGAATGCAGATTGAGATGTTTTCCCAGTCCTCCTTGAAGATTTGCTTTGACTCAGCACAAGCATATTTTACTATTAACTGTAAAATAGGACAGTGAAAAGAACAAAGCTAATGGCAGACACCAAGAACTTCCATCTTCGGCCTCATTTGTACTTTGATTTATGAAACTGAGCTTATGTGTTTATATGGCTGTAAAAGAAATCGAATTACAGTTGCCAACCCAAGAAATTAATTATGTTCAAGATAGAACTGCCAGATGAAAGGAATAATTACATTCAATCTGTGTTGACTGTAGAAGCCTCGTATTACATCTGTGACCAGAAGTTTTGCTTCTTAAGAACTATAAAGCATCAATCTAAATGAACTAACATACAATGTCTTAAATGTGTCGCTATATTTTGAAAAATTTTTGTAGCCTGACAGCCTGTGGTTTTACAGACTATGTTTTTTCATCTCTACATTCTGACTTCTTAGTTCAAACAATCAGTGTCTTTATTAACATGTGTACTTACATATACATAGGTTTACTAAAAAAATAAAGTACAGTAACAACTCCTGAAGTGTGGTTCTAATTTCTACTTCCTTTCTGTAATGCAGATTATGTGTCGAAGTCCCTGTGAGACATAAAACAAAAATTTCCTTTACATTATTATGTAATTTATAATGCATATGAGTAACAACGACAGAAAAACACACCACTTTTAGTTGTTACACCGTATGAAGGAAAGCTCCAATGGGTCTGGTTATTTAAATCTCACTTTTATGAGGCACGGATAATTACTAAATTTTTCCATTGGGGTAAGCTGGCAGTCATTTTATGACTATATACTAATAGATTTTATAACATAGATGTTTCCTTACCAGTCCTGCCTTAAAATTAAAAAAGCAAGGGGGCTGGCCAGTGAGCTCACATGGGAGAGCATGGTGCTGATAACACCCAGGTCAAGGGTTTGGATCCCTGTACTGGCTAGCAGCCAATAAAAAAACAAAACAAACAAAACAAAAAAAAAACTTTGTTAAAATTAAAAGAAAAATACAAACCAAACAAACCCCCCTCATCTGTCCCTAATAGTTTTCTCCACCCGTCAATACCGCTTGGGAAGGCAGGCTTCTGCTGCAGAGAGAAAAAGTGCTGCGGCTGGGGTCTGTCAAGGCCACAAGTCCCTAGATCGACCATTTCGGAGACCGGCCTAGGGACGTTCATTGCACAGCAGGCGACAGCGCCGAGCTCAAGTCTCGGGCAAAGGGTGAGTGCCTTGTCTTCTCAGGGATTCAGTTTTCCCGTCTGCGAAATGGGACTATTTGTCCCTCTTCGCTTCTCCAGGGGAGGTTGTGAGGGCTAAAAGTGTCGGCAGTCATATCTCTCACATGAATACGGATTTAGGGAAACAGAGTTCCTTCCAGCGGATGTGTACTTGCCAAATCGTCCCTGCCCCACCCACTGCCTAGGAGCATCCCTCACCGCCTCGGTGCCATCGCGAAGCCTCGGCCATGGTGGACCTGCACCACACCGCCCGTTCGTCCACCCCGGGCCTGCCGCGCTTGCGCGATAGTCTAGCGTCACGCGCTTCCTAGCTCATGCGCCTGCGCGAGCCCTCCCGCTCCTCCAGGAGCGCCCGCTACGCGGCAAGGCGCAAGTGCGCGTGCGCAACAAGGACCCTCTAGAAGCGCTTCCCCTGGGGCGGCTTGGGCATTGCGGCGGTTGTCACTTGCAGAGGGCCAATTTCTGGGACAAACCTGGCTTTGGGCTTAAAAACCGTAGTAATAATTATAACGGGCTTCTCTTTCTTGAATACCTTTAACATTTATCACCTTGTTTAGTTTCCACATCCACTTCCCTAAAAGGTAGGTATTTCTGTCCTCATTTTAGGTCTGAAGAAAACGAGACTCTGAGAGATTAAATAATTTACCCAGAGTTGGGACAACATCTGCTGGATGCCAGAGCCGGAATGCCTAACCGTGACTCCACGCTGCCGCTGCTACTTGCAGAAAGTGGTTGTTATTAACCAAGAGTTGTTGCTAGGAATAACTTCTGTTCTTTCCTCCAACCTTGACATAGAGTTGAAAAAAAAATGAACCTGCTGTGATTATGTAAAAATGTAGGCTAAAACAGTAGTGCTTGGGAGCCCAGACCCATATATGGCCCAGGAGCTTTGCAAAGATGACAAAACGTTTGTAAAATAAAGCAGCTATATAGAAAAGGCCAAATTTGGCTGAAAATTAAGGCAGCCAAAAAGACCGCCAGGCTGTAAGAAAGGAGGGATTCTTATGTTGATAAAAAGGAAAATGAAACGGAATTCAGTCCAAAGACCCCAGGGCAGCCTGCAAAGAAAACTGTTTTAAAAGTAAAAGATGAGGCCATTTTTGTTATTTCCCTGAAAGAGATGTAGAGTGATGTTAATAAATGCCATTTTATAATACAGATAAAAAGCAAAACTAGGCCACGCAGTAGGAGGGTGGGTCATCGTTGATAAATGGAACAAGAGACCCTAGCAAAAGGCCCACAGCCAGTCCAGAGCCCAAAGAGAAAGAAAGGGCTACTGTCCTAGCTTAACGGTAGTTTAACGAAAGGATTTGTGTCTTCCTGTTCTTGGACTCTCAGGTGCTCACAAAATTATGCTTCCTAATGTAATAGGTTATTTGAACTTGAAATTGCTGGAGGAATTTGAATAGGTATTCAAATTTATGTTAAATATAAGAATTAAGCAGATGACCTCTAAAGACTATTCTTATTCCATTGAGCTCAATAGACTCAAAGATGTTGAAGAATTAGAGACCTATTTGATTAAAACAAAATCACAAATTCAGGAGAGATTCAGTCATGATTTAAGTTACTGTGGTTGCCTTTGAAGTGCAAATCATGGAGAGTCTAGCTCAGTTTCAGGAGGAATTGACTGAATTGTAAGTGAGTTTCACACTGTTCTAGAACATAATATTGTTGCCCTTTTGTAACTTGTTATTTATAGGTTTTGCTGAATGTTGTTTAATATACAAAAAGCAGGAGTTTTATTTTAAAGATCCAGACTTTTGTGAAGAGGAGACAGTGTTTTTTAAATATTTGAATTTTATTCTCTTTTGACATAAAACTATGAAACACTCAGATAATCTATACCAGGTTAGTATTCCTGTAAGGGAAAATGGGTAAAACAGCATTTAGAAAGCAGTACCAGTAAACCTTATTACAAGCATTAGATATATTTAAAAAGTTGATGTTAATTCATACCCTATAATTGTGTATGAGTTAGATGTTAAAATTTTGTATTTTAAGATGGCTGTCTTCAATTACAAATTCATATACCCAGATTTTCTGTAGGCTTCACAAATCAGAGAAATTGAATGTGCAAGAGTCAAAGGATAAATAATATTATGAATATATATTAGCTATGTTACGTAATTAAAGGCATAATCTGTTAATATAGCTATGGATTTATTTCAAAAATATAATTGAATATATTACTAATAGTGTCATTGTTGTGTTTTCCAGTGTTGGTAAAGTCATTAAAGTTCATCACTTTCATAGAGTCCAGATTGAGCTGCCAGACGCTGAAACTCTCCTTCTGGGTTAAAAGCTTGTTTCACATTCAGACCTTTCCCGTTAAGTGCTAAGTATTTGCTGAAAGTTGGTCGAACACGTAACTGCTTGGGAGCTGGAAGAGTTTGCTTTTGATGGGCTGAAATAGATCAAATAAAAGTTAACTCAGAGAACCTGTTCTAAACAAATTGTTGCACTAGGTGTTCATTTTCAGACAGAAAAGAAAAATCAAAACAGATTATGTATGGAGAAAATCCCTCAAATTTTATACAATGCAGGAATTTGCATTTTTAATTTAATCTTCCTAGTTAAAATTTTTGTAACACTTGGATTGATAGTGTGGCATACCTGTAACATCTAATCTTGTGTTACATGTCGTCACTCCGGCTTCATTAACTGCAGACACAGTATACCACCCAGCATCTTTCTTGTTTACATCTTTTATCAATAAAGTAACTCTTCCAGCATTATCGTGATATAAGCTAAAAAAAATTTTTTAAAAAAAATGAAGGTAGAGAGATTAATTTTCCTGTGCAAGTTTCATTAAGTGAAATTTTTTTTTTTTTTTTTTTTTTTAAAGATGACCGGTAAGGGGATCTTAACCCTTGACTTGGTGTTGTCAGCACCACGCTCAGCCAGTGAGCGAACCGGCCATCCCTATGTGGGATCCGAACCCGGGGCCTTGGTGTTATGAGCACCGCACTCTACCGAGTAAGCCACGGGCCGGCCCATTAAGTGAAATTTTTGACCTAGAGAGTCATACTTATAAGAAGAAAAAGAAGAATTTAAAAATTTCTAGGTTGTGTCTAGTCATTGCCAAATACTTACTGGTTTTCTTGAATTAAACATCCCTCCTTAAACTTGTTTATGGTGTTTATTTCCTTGAACCATCTTTCTTTATTGTTAGTAAAAAGGTAAATCCTAGGCTACTTTATGCCATACATTTCTGATTGGTGGAATCTGGCTTAATGAAGTTTTATTATATGTTTTAAAAACTAGACAAATTGATATTATAATTGCATACTACATATAATGTATGTTAAAGTATAACTGGATTCATCCATATAAACTATAGATAAGTCTAAAAGTACTTATCCTACCTTATTCGGTCAGTGTTGAATTGTACCATTTCATTATTTCTTTTCCAGAAAAGCTTTGGTGGCGGTATAGCCGAGATCTGGCATTCTAGTTTCACCGAGTCGCCCTCAAAAACTTTTTTGCTCTGTGGTTTGTAGATAAACATGGGTGCTCTTTTATGTTCTTTTGCTACATATTAATAAAAAAATTCAAGAATTTGAAATGTGAGAATGATATTAAATCCAATGAAAGTATTATAAAATTTGTATGTTGATATTAAAGTTTTAAAAAACAACAATAGGATTGGAAACTTTTTTTTGTTTTAGTTAAAATAATATCCAATACTATTTTACTATACCATTCAGAGTTCTAAAACTATAATGCAGTAATTCATTGAATTTATAATCATGTTTCACTCATATTCTGATTTATCATCTCATCTGTAGGGAGGCAGCCTGAGTGGTGGAAAGAATACCAGACAACTAGGATTCGAATACTCTCTTGGCTGCATGAGCCATGTCGAGTGAATTTTAAATCATGTGTGTGTGTGTGTGTGTGTGTGTGTGTGTGTGTGTGTTTGTTTTTTATTCCTAGCTTACTGCCATGTCGAGTGAATTTTAAATCATGTGTGTGTGTGTGTGTGTGTGTGTGTGTGTGTGTGTGTGTGTTTGTTTTTTATTCCTAGCTTACTAGTTGTTCCCTTATATTGAGACCCCTCAGTATATCATAGAATAATCTTAGGGATTTTTCATTGATTGGGTAGAATGCAAACCCAAGAAAATTGTTTATCCTTTAACCCAATCAAGATCTTATATAGTAAACAGTAAATTATAGCAAAATGTCTCTTATGCAATACACCATGGCTTAAATCATTACAAATGTGTTATATTTAAAGCGCTTAAATTGTAAAAATTTTAAACCAGAGACCAGTTTCATAAGAACTGTCCTACTAAGGACAAATCTGATATGAGTTTTGTCATACCTGTTTTCTAAAGCAAGTACGCATGTTTTTGTTATAATTAGAGACTAGTTTCCTAGTAAATATAACATAGTCTAAGGCTAAGTTGATGTTTATTCTTCAGTTTTGAACTATGCATTTGTATAATTATGACACAATGTGTGAAAACATGAGTCAGATTGATTATTTTAGACGGTAGACCAGAGAAATGATTAGACTAAGTTTTTCACTTTGAGACCCTATAGTTATGTCTAGAATTGATTATACTACTTTATTTAGTCTGTCTAAAATTATACAATTTCTTTATTTCCTTTCCAGAAAAGCTCTGGTGGTAGATCTGTCATAGTTTCACTGACTTTTCCCCAATAATGTTTTTGTTTGTTTGTTTGGCTTTTTTGTTTTGTGGCTTGTAGGTAAAAATTGGCATTTCACTAGATTGTGTAGACATTAACCTTAACTATGAAGTCCTTGGACTTTTCTTTTTAAAATACTTTCTTTTAAAATACTTTTGCTTTTTCATTGCTGGATTTTAAGCTCTCAAGGATTTCTTTGGATGCTTACCAAGGACATCCAGCTGCACAGTAAAGGTGGCTTCTCCTGCTCTATTCTTGGCAACACATGCATAAGCCCCTGCATCTGAAGTTCTGACCACTTCAAAGATGAGTGAATGAAAACCCTTCTCAGACACTATCATTTTGTGCAAATCATCTGATTGAACTGGTCTTCCGTTTAGATACCATGACACATCAGGAGCTGGCAGTCCACTCACCTTGAAACAAAAATACAAGGAGATGACAGAATTTTAAGGTATTGCATTGCTGGAACCCATTTCTTCATTATGAATTTTAACAATTCCAGTATCTGAGTGGGTTTGTGATTGAAAATGCAAAGCAAGAGCTCAAAAAGGTATTTATAATTTTTAAAACAAAACAGTAGAAATTAAACCCTTGAAATTAATGTAGTATTTTCAGACTATCTTAAGTCACATTTAGCTCTTTCACATGCAACCTCAGGTTCTTTAAGTTCTCTTAATTACAATATTTAGAATATTAATTTATGTTATATTGGTCTCCACAAGGAATATGGAAGTCATATGGCTTTTCTGGCTAATTGTGACTGCAAATGAAATCCCAGAGGCACATGTACATGGGGCTTGCTGACCTAATGAATAACTTGTCTAAAACAGTGTTCTTGAGCTATAATTTAGTATATAAATGATAGTTTGTTAAATGTTTTTATACTTGTATAAGCCTTAACAATTAAATGTAGTTAATGTTAAGTCTTAACACTAACTTCCATTCATAAGGAATCAGAAAAACGTTTTACAAGAAAGAGTTCCCCAAAATGAGGATACTAAAAATGTGGACTATTCTAGAAAGCTATTCTAGCCTGAAGAACTTTTCCAGGCCAAGAAAAGCAGGATGGCTTGAATTTCTTGGTAGAGGAGAATTAGAGAGGCATTCTACTTTAGAAATCCTATTGTTGTGATAGTTTCACTTACACAGTGTATTTAACAGGTATATCTATTTACTCAGTTAATTTTCATAAATGTATGATGTATGTATATTTGTTATTCCTGTTTTACAGATGTGGAGACAAAAGCACAAAGAGGTTACATGAGTTGTCTAAGGTTACATGGTTGAAACGTGGCAGAGCCAGGATTCAAACCCTGCTCAGCTTGGCTCCAGAATTTGTGTTCTTATCCATCGTACACACTGCTTTTCAAGCTATGTGGCAAGCTATGAGGTAGAAAGAGGACAATTTTCATAACTTAGTTATCCCATTGTTGATTTCCCCCCAATACTTTTGAATTCTTCTCTTACTTTGAAGTCCATTCTGCAGAATCTTCCTTCTTCAATTGACATGTTCTCTGGCACTTGAAGGAAACGTGGTGGGTAAAATTTCTCCTGGATTGCATCCTGATCATTCACATCTCCCCTTGAGGATGATCTACTTCTACAAAAATATTTTAATAATAACTATGCATAAATGTTGTCATTGCTTTTCCTTTCACACAAATATAGTTTAGCCATCAAATTTCAAAACTCGGAGTCTACTGTTTGATCTGATAGTGTAATAACAATGGATAGAAACCTTAGGGCTATCTTTAGATATGGCATATTTGATGACTATTAGAAATAACACTCTAGAAACATCTGGTACAAAGTGTACATCTTTTTTTTCTTTTTTGCAGTGCCGTGAATTGATGAAGAAGTTGATCTGTTAAAATACAGAGTACCCATAGGTTTTCTTATCATCTGCAAAGATTGTATTATTAGAATTGGGTTTCATTGTCATGAGAAGGTTGTTTAACATGGAAACATGGTTCTGGCTTATTTGATCAAAATATTTAGAAAACTTCCTCTGAGATAGTTCTGACAATTAACATAAAATTTTTTTTTTTTTGTCCTTTTCCGGGTCCGGCAACGGATCGCAACCCTCAGTGTTGCCCCCGTACCGGACCGGGGACCAGAAAACTTCCTCTGAGATAGTTCTGACAATTAACATAAAAATTTTTTTTTTTTGTCCTTTTCCGGGTCTGGCAACGGATCGCAACCCTCAGTGTTGCCCCCGTACCGGACCGGGGACCGGCAACGGGATCGCAACCCCCGGCGTTGCTCCCGCGCCTCGCCCAGCCAGTGAGCGGGAACTGGTCTGTATGTGGGATCCGAACCCTCGGGCGGGAGCGCCGCCGCGCTTCCCAAGCGGCGCACCATCCAGTGCGCCACCGGGCCGGCCCTAACATAAAAATTTTGATCATCATCTCAAACATTAGAAAATTCACATTGTGTTTTTAAAAAGGTATGTAGTGAGCTTGAGAGCTCACTTTAAGAGCTTACATTTTTAAGCTGAAGATGTTTTAGATAGCAAAACATATATATTTTTAAGAAATTTAAAAATTTTTACCTTACTTGTGATGCAGGAACTTGCAGTCGTGCATGTTCTGAGTTGTGCTGTTTGAAATTAAAACAAAGTGATAATGTTAACATGCAGTTGTTAACTTGAAATGAAGCAGAATTAAGTAGTTATAGTTGAAAGAAACATTTCTATTTTGTATATATTTGTATAGTCATGGTTAGTTCTATATAGTCAGCTTTTAAACATTTAAAATATAGTTTACTAACCTACTACTACTGTAGCAAGAAATCCCCAGAATTAATAGGACTATTCAACAGGTACTATTTATGAAAATTAGCTAAAAGTGGAATTGATAGTGGTTCATTTTTCAGATGACTATTTTATGATAAAGGATGGTGTGTCCTCCTGGTATATTTGAAATGGGAGCACATAGTACGGATTGTCCTTTAGTAATACAGGAATAGACATGAAGTCATTTGTGTTGGCAGTAGATACAGGGTATCATGTCTACTGCTCAAAAGTGGCACCAACAACAGTATACACATATTAGACTGGAAAATACTTCTCTTTTTAACTTGTGGCACAAAATGCTGTTGGACATCATGGAAGATATGTGTAGAGCTATGAAAAAACTGAAAAACAGCATTCATTATATCCTCTTTAATAAAGGTATATTTAATTTAAGAAAACATCTTTTAAGATTTATATCTGAGCACCAGAAAATTATTTCTATTTGAGAATAAAATCAGGAACTGATGAAAATTATAATTAATTAATTGATTAAATATTTAATGCCTATTCTGTGTATTTCACTGTGCTCGGCAATAGTGCAAGATACAAAGAAGTGGAAAGTATAGTCCCAACCCAAATACCTGAAATACGTCTGTATAAAAACAAAGAAAATTTGACTACAAATAATTTATTTTGGGAGAAATCTGTTAAGTTAATGTATTTTGTCATTTTAAGACAATAGTCTTTGGCTGGCCGGTTGGCTCAGTTGGTTAGAACACCACCTTGTAACACCAAGGTCAAGGGTTTGGATCCCTGTACCTGCCAGCCACGAAAACCAAACAACAACAACAAAAAACAGTCTTACAACTCTGTAACAATTTTTGGCTAGCCTTAAAGTATTTAATGCAAAAGATGAAAACAACTGGCCAATTCAATGATCAAACAAATCAACTAATTTTTGGGGGGTAAAAAAAATGAAAATAATTGAGCTCAAAATATCCAAATTAAGTTTTTGACTTTTTTGGTTTGAACATGTATATAGTTATATTCAGAGATTTGGTATTTCAGTTATACCATAGCTTGATGACATTTTGTCTTATTTGGGTATTACATTTGAAGTATACAAAAACATACAAGATTTATCTTTTTTGACTTCATAATATGTTTCTACTGCTAACTTTTTTCCTGGTACTATCACCTTCATTTTAAAGGTTCTAAAGAATGATGAGAAAAACAATACATCCTTGCCCTTGGAATTATATACTGTGTATTTATAACATAAACTATCATCAATATAACATTGCTTTGAGTAATTTCTCTTACAGAGATGGGTTTATATCTTATTCTTTTTGTAATCTCCCATAACAAGTCCAGAGCCCAGCACACAAGTGGTCCATGTAAATCAGCTAAATGAATGAATGCATGAACTGTTCAGTAGCCAAAAAGAAATTTAAAAGTTTTCTTTTCAGTTTCTAGTTCTTGCTCTGCTATAACTTGCTCCATCCTTTTTAGGAGGTCTAGTTGGATTTAACAGAAACAAAACTCTTACTTTCAGTTTTCTATACTTGGAAACTTGCACTCCTTGAGTTCCTAGTTTCATCCCTTGGCTCCCAGTTTCTTGTGGACTTTTTGGGAGGGAATGAGAGGTAACTCCGGAAGAAGGAAAGAGCAATAACACTTGAGTCTGCCTCTCCAACTGTACATTTCTCTTCGGGTTAAGTTTACTTGTTGAAATCAAGTTGGTCAGGCACAAGACTGTGGCATATTCATTTTATGCCCCCCATAAAGTTAATCCCTTCTTGGAAAGGAATCTTTTGTTCATTTTAGAGCCATTACTCATATGGGTTTTTTTTTTTGGCTGGTTTGTTTTAGTAAGAAGCATTTTTGAACACAGGAACATGACAAAAGGAATTGGATGTTTCAGTAGTACAATGAATATATTTTAAAACTTTCAAATGATAAACAGCTTATGAGAAAAGGTTATAATTACTTTGGTTTAGAGTTTTAACTTCTGTCCTGTTAAAGATTCACAACTTATAAATCCTCTGTTCATGTAGATATTATAGAAAGAGTCATAGATCTAACCAACCCCTAAGTATCCAGATAAAAAGTGATACCATTAACTTTCTGGTGTTTTGACTTTGTGACATTTCAGATGCAGATATTTGAACTGCTAGAAAATGGGTAAAATATTAAATTTATATATACATATATTTGGCTCATCTTGGCCTTTGTATATCTAATGGAGAATGAAAGTAATTAACTTTTATTTCAAATGCTATTTATAAGCATTTAGAAAAGCAGACATTTAAAAATCGCATAGAATAAAGGTGATCCAGTTAGATAAAGATTATTTTTTTATTTTTTATTTTTTTAAAAGATGACCGGTAAGGGGATCTCAACCCTTGGCTTGGTGTTGTCAGCACCACGCTCAGCCAGTGAGCAAACCGGCCATCCCTATATAGGATCCGAACCCGTGGCCTTGGTGTTATCAGCACCGCACTCTACTGAGTGAGCCACGGGCCGGCCTGCATTTTACTATTTATAAAGTACTTTCATGTATGTTTTCATTTGGTCTTCACTGTAACTCTGAAGTAGGCAGGGAAAAGGTAAGAAAATTAAGATACAGGTAAGTGATCCCAAGTTGCACAATTCTTAAGTAGAAATACCAAGAATCAGGTCATCTGTCTTTGCAGATCTTTTCACCAGTATAACACTTCTTCCGGTGTTCCTGTTGATAGTCCATCCAGCACAGCTGCCTTCTCTCAATGCTAGATACGATAAAGATTATTTTCATTTACCTGTGGTGAATCTTGTGCATCACTGTCATTTTGAGCTTGAAACACAGCAGCTGCATTCTGTGGTCCTAGCAATCTTCGAGCCATCTTCTCCTCATATGTTAGCCGCTTTAAAGAAATAAGTCATTAAGGAGATAGGAGTGAGATTTAATAAAAGGTATTTGTACAGATTTACTTTAAAATTGCCACTCTAAGTCAGAACTTTCAAAGAAGTATAGTGCTATTTATTGAATTATAAATAGACTGTGTTTTTTGAAAAAGCCTTTCTTTTGTTCAAAGCATTTTCCTTCCATTCTAGTACCTCTTCCCTCATCTATAATAAAGATTCTCTTAGGCTTTCTTTTTGCTCCTAAGAAAGGCAGGCATAATCACCCTTAAATAAGGCTCTCCCAAGTAGAGGGAAATTCTTTCCCTTCCTCCTTGTTGTGCATGTTCCAATCTGGTCTGTTTTTGTATATAGTACTACACATCCTCACATTCAGAAATAACTTTTATGAAATAAACACTGAATATTTGACTGTACTAATTTCTGACTGATATGCAAAATGTATTGGAATTAAAGGCATACAGTACTGTTTCAAAGATAAGTAACTAATAACACAATGTGCACAGTAAGAGCTACATAATAAGAATTATAGCTATAATTATTTGTCCATCAGTATTATACACCAAAGTATGTGAAGAAATTAGGTTGATAGTATTTCCCATTAGTTATTTGGCCAACAGACATATTTTATGAGAGGGAAGTGCTTAAAACAGAAAATTTTCATTAATCATTCAGGTTGATTTTTTCATTTGCTGCTTTTACTGCTGAAAACCAAGAGGTGATTTCATGCAGACTGATACGGAATAGGACCCAAATATTCCTTTTTTCAGACGATCCTACTCCTTGTTGATTATATGGACATAAATCTGTGAGACAGAAAAAACTTTCTTTTTCTTTTTTGTCTTTTTCGTGACCGGTAAGGAGATCGCAACCCTTGGTGAGGTGTCACCGGCACCGTGCTCAGCCAGAGAGCACACGGGCCATTCCTATATAGGATCCGAACCCGCAGCGGGAGCGTCGCTGCGCTCCCAGCGCCACACTCTCCTGAGTGTGCCACAGGGCCGGCCCAGAAAAAACTTTCTTTTTCTTTTTTGTCTTTTTCGTGACCGATAAGGAGATCGCAACCCTTGGTGAGGTGTCACCCGCACCGTGCTCAGCCAGAGAGCACACGGGCCATTCCTATATAGGATCCGAACCCGCAGCGGGAGCGTCGCTGCGCTCCCAGCGCCACACTCTCCTGAGTGTGCCACGGGGCCGGCCCAGAAAAAACTTTCTAATTGAAATTAGATTTTATAATTTAATTGGCCTTTTGTACAAAATAGACTTCTTGCCCACTTGATTTCCGTTATGAAGAAGGGTGTCCTTGCATTTCAACTTTCTCTCCAAATCTTGAATCAAAGCTTCTTTTGATCCTTGTATTTCATGGTCAGGAGTCCTTGGTGTGGGCTTAGAATTTGCAGTTTGGGATGGCTTAGCATTGGCAGGTTGGCCAACTGAAGATTGATAGCTTTAAAAAAGAAACAGAAAAAATTTTTTTAAAAAGAAGATCTTTAAGATGTGGTATCTAAAACAGAATTGGCCTCATTTTATAAGCCACCTTAAGATACATTGAGTTTACCGCTTAGTACTACTAGTATTATTAAAAATACCAATTGCCCTAATAACAGTCAAGAAGGATTTTATAAGAATGGTTACCACCTTTTTTTTTTCTTCTTTCTCTTGGATAATAAAAATCAAGAGGCAGGAGGAAAGAAATTTAGACATAAGGAGGATGTCCTTTCCTGAAGGTCTTCCGTAAAGAATATGAGATATGTCTAGATAATAGCAGCTTGAGACTTCTTCCAGTATTACAATTGAATTTTTTAAGTTTGACTTGTGGATACATATTAAGCAGTGGCGTACTAGAGCTGGCTCATATGGGTGTGAGAGAGCTGGTTTTCAGCATCTCTTCTCAGCTACCTGTGATCTCACGTTATAGTTTGAAATTGGTGGTGGTGGATATGTTTACACCAGGGAAATTGGTTAGTACCACAAATCATGGCTTTTTTCTCCAGAGCTGATTGTTAGACATTTACCAGCACACCACTGGTATTTAGTGAATATTCTATTGTTTTGAGTGCAGTCTAAAGTTTACACAGTTTCTGACTTTCCTGTTAATTTCCAATTCTTATTAATTTCATATTCTAGAAAATTCGATTATGCTAGAAAATTAAGTTATATAACAAATAACTTCTAAAGTAATGACAGTTTCTTCAATATTGTTGAAGTAATTTTTAAAGAAAGAAAGGGATGATTAGAAGAAGAAGGAGAAAGATATATAAACAAAAAATGGAGTTTGGTGGGGGGGAAGCAAATTTGAGTAGCTGTTGAAGAGTTTGGTTTAAGTTCTTATTTCAAGTTTTGAGTCTAAATTTTCTTGGCATCTGCCTCTCCCAAAGTTACCCTGTTCATTCTGATAGATGACAGGGGCAGTATTTAGGGAATCCTGTGTTTTGGGATCTGTTAGGTAGCTCACCCTCTTCACGGTGCCTTATTCAGTTTTTACCTATCTTGTTTATTTAGGGCCTCACAGGGGCTAGCTTATATCAATCTGTTTAATGTGGGAAAACTGGCTGCTGCCCTCAATGAATAGTTTACTATTAGTATAATAAACATTCTCCATTTATCCAGATGAGACAATCTTGGTGTCTTCTTTGACATGTTCTTATCCGAATATTCTTAAGGATCATTAAAAGTACTTGTGAGCTAAGAGGAAATGAATCTCCTGAGTGGAGCCAGGGTTTTAACTTTTGCTGGCTTTGGGGACTTGGTTAGTAATCACTAAATTGTAAACATACTGAAGAAAAAAAAGATACTGTATCATTTATATCAACTAACACAAAACACTGGTATAGGAGATACTACCAGTTGAATGAATGAATGTTTTTCATTTGTTCAAGATATTTTGTATCAAAAGTCGATGATACACATTTCCCCTCTTTACATTTCAGATCTTCAGATCTTCATAGTTGTCTATATTTGTCTTCAACTGAAGTCTGATCTGTTTAGTTAGGTAAATAGCAAAACAATGTATTTAAATAAATAGTGAGATTTTTAAAAAAAGATTGAATTCCTTTGTTTTTATAGATTTCATTTTTCTTCACCTGTATTAAATTATATTAACCTATTGGGTTTTTTAAATGCTAGTTTACTGTCTTTATAAAAGTCATGCATGTTTGTTAAAGTGAATTAGTATTAAATAATTAAGTTTGCTGGGTTTTTTTACTTTTTTTTTTTTGGTCTGCTGGCTGGTACAGGGATCTAAACTCTTGACCTTGGTGTTATCAGCACCACGCACTAATCATCTGAGTAACTGGCCAGCCCCAAATAATTATGTTTTAAGACTGTCATAATATATCTAAGAAACCCGAAAGATGATCAAAACCAAGCTTGAGAATCACTAATGTATATGTGACCTCATCAGTTTATTCACTGAATACCCCCATTATTCCCTTACTATTAAGCCATCTAAATTAGGATTTGATACCTGCTCCTATGTTTAAACTAATACTTGTATTATACTTGTACACTGCTTTATAGGTCTTTTTTCCCTTCTCATTAGTTATCTAAATCCTTAATTTTGTTACAGATCAGAAAACTGAGTCACCGAGCAGGTAAGGTACTTGCTGAATGTCACAGTGCAAGCTTTTTGGAAGGAATAATTAAAGAGTTCCTCTCAATTTCCAGTCTGTGGTTTGATCAACTGAATAAAATGTTTTCTTAAGGGCTTCCAACAGATGAAAAGCTAAATAAAGCTTTCAAATTCTTCTAGGTCAGAATCCAAGGGATTATTTCAGAAGACAGAGCAAACTTGAGCCCATCATAACAATGAGAGAGATGAGTTGTGCACAAATGTTCAAAGGGTCAGGGCTTTCCACCCTGTACAGCTGGACATGGAATGAGTATCAAGTAGCTATGGGAAGATTAAAAGAGTTATCTATAGTTGCTGAAAATGGAACAGCTAAAGCTAGATCTTTGATCTCTGGTTTGGGGACCTCCTGGGCTTTATCTCTCATTCTTTCCATTTTTGCCTTTCTTCCTCTCATTTTACATTTGTGCACAGAACCAGGTACGTGGTTTCGGTTCAGTGGATATTTGTTTGATAGCTTTCTTTTCTGGGCAGGAATTTGGAAAAAAGATTTGGTCTTTACTAGGAAAAATATTATGGAAAAATACTAGGAAAGGTTATTTTAGATTTAAAAATGCTCATGTAGGGTGGAGAGAAATGGGTAAAGGGGCATGAAAATCAACTACAATGTATATTGAAAAGCAAAATAAAAAAAATGCTCATGTAGGAAATTTGGAAATAATAGAAAGTGAGATGGAAAAATGATCATATGGGTAAATGTAACCAAGAAAGATCTACAATGTATGATATAGGTATATTGGGAATTTGTGGAGGAAGGGAGAGAGAGAGTTCTTCTTGAAGGCATATTTTAAAGCATTAGGTCAAGCCTCATAGGATGCTGTTTTTGTAGGTCAAAAACAGTTGACTATCAGCCATTTCAAATAGTTCAGCCTAATATCTGTAGGATTCTAACAAATGTTTTTGGCTTTACTGATTTTTATTTTTAAAAATATTGAAAAGATTTCTTTGTAAGTTGAATTGCCATAGTCAGTTCAACTAGGTTTCCTGAGTTGTCACCAGTAATAGGAATTTCTAAAAAAATTAGCCTCTAGAGAAGACAGAAAAATTAGCAAGAGTTTCTGTGAATGTGTCAATAAGCTTGTAACAAAACATATTCCATCAGACAAATTTTGAGATGCCTCTGATTTAGTTCTCTGATGTTCTAGCCAGCAGAGGAACAGGAAAACTGATAGCCCCAAGTGTGCATAAGCATAAAGTATTCAGTTCATGTTTTAAAAAAAGTACAACCACTATGTTCTTCTTTGTATCGGGTTCTCTTAGGACAGTGTTAGGGCTATGGAAATAGTACATGCTTGCATAAGGCTGCAGGTATTCTTTGCTGTGTTTAGATTAGCCCAACCAATTTGAACAAGGTATGGTTTTAATTACCAAAGGAAACCTAAAGGTCATAAGCCTTCATCTATTCAAGCCTTCCTCTTTCTGGTCATAGTCAGGAAATTCATACACGTGAGTATATGAATCCTAGATTTTCTTTATTTGTTAACTTAAAATTATTTTTAGCCAAATGGATATTCAGGATTAGAGGGGAAAATGGATAGGAAGAAAAGACTAAGGCTGAGAAGAAACTTAATAGCTTTTGCTTATGTGGAAGGAAATCCTATCTGAAGAAGAGCAGACAGGTGTTCATCTCAGCTGAGTCCAGAATCAGAGGAATTAAATTTACAGTATGAGGAACTTAGCTTAGAACTAAAGTTCATTGTTCTTGGGTATGTTAGAAATCTATTTTTTTCAAATATGGAAAAAACAGGTTAGTAATTGTATAGGGTAATAGGTGGTCTGGGTTTAGATCAGCCTGGACACTGGAGAACGGGTCAGATAATCTCTTATTGCCAGTACCCTGCTTTGATGTGTTCTGGAAGAATTATGGAATGAGACAATTACGGAATGTAACATTGCCTTTTTAGATAGTAAAGAATGAACTGCAGCATACCCCCAAAACTCCTCAGATATAAGCCCACTGTGTATGCATCATATAAAAATTCACTTACTTGGATTCCACAGTGGAAGGGATTTTACTGTAATCAGGCTGTGATGGTAATATGGAGCTGAGGAAGCTGGCTGGGGACTGGTTATAGGTGGCTGTAACCCTTTGGCCAGGGTTGGCACCAGGAAGCTGCTGGGGAGAAGCAGGGATGGCAGAGGAGGACATGGTGATATGAGAGCTCATTGTTGAGGAGGCAGAAAATCTTTGCTCTGTGCATTGGCGGGGCTGGATGATAATGGAAGACTGTTTGGTCTGGCTAGAGAAGCTGGGTGTTTCTGGTCCGGGAGGCTGCAGTCTGGAGCCACATGGGTTTTGGGACTGGATAAAGTGTTTTGGACGTTCGTAGTTAAACATGCTTAGGTGGTATATGGAAGATGAAGGCAAGTTAGTACTAAAATGATTTCTTCCTGGAAGGACAGGGTCCTGAATTTGGGGCTGCAAGCTTGGTATTATGGAAGGTCGCAAGAAATCAGAAGCAGCTTTGGTCTGCCCCTCCTTGTTGAGATCTTGAGAATACTGTGCTCCTGGCTTTGATGGAATGGGCTTCTCTTGAAAAATATTGTTCCTTCAAAAGGAGAAAATAATTACGTTTAGGGTCCTGAATTTGGGGCTGCAAACTTGGTATTATGGAAGGTCGCAAGAAATCAGAAGCAGCTTTGGTCTGCCCCTCCTTGTTGAGATCTTGAGAATACTGTGCTCCTGGATTTGATGGAATGGGCTTCTCTTGAAAAATATTGTTCCTTCAAAAGGAGAAAATAATTACGTTACAATATTTGCTTAAACAACAATACTGTTTATTTATTTGACTTCTTTAGGACCTTATGTACTTTTTATTTTTTTAGCTTATGTGCTTTTAAGGTTTCTTCAAGGTGGAACTTTCCTGGCTTCTAGACTTTCCTTTATCTCTGTCTTTGTACAAATAACTTTTCCTCTCAGAATAAGAAAAAGGATTTATTAGGGTTTGTTTGTCCCTGGGTGAAAGCATGGTCAGGGGCTTCAAAGTGTAGGAGAACAAAGTTGAGTTTTCCAAGTGCTTATTATGAAAAGAAATTCTGTGATGATGCTTGTGTGATAGTTTTATGGCCTCATGATTAGCTTTTTCTCATAGGCTGCAATTTCATTAACCACAGAGATTTAATGATTTAAAATTAATAGCAGTTAAATATATATAACATGTCAACTTCCATTCAGTCTGAATTCTTCTGATTGCTCATCAAAACAGCTCTTCTTAGGGCCAGCCTGGTGGCGCACTCGGTAGAGTGCGGCGCTTGGGAGTGCGGCAGCGCTCCCGCTGAGGGTTTGGATCCCATATAGAGACCGGTCTGCTCACTGGTTGAGCATGGTGCGGGCGCGACACCGAGGGTTGCGATCCCGTTGCCGGTTGCGGTATGGGCATGACACTGAGGGTTGCGATCCCGTTACCGGTTATGAAAAAAGACAAAAAGGAAAAAAAAAAAAAGAATTTTAACTGGAGATGCAAAAAAACAAAAAACAACAACAAAAAACAGCTCTTCTTATATGCCAATTAATCTATATTCTGATGGTTTCTGATGAATAACATCTTGGTAAACCAATGGAGGCAATATGATTCTTTGGTAAAGAACATTTACTTTAATGTTCATATTTACTCCTTCACCCTTTCTCAATTTTACGAAGTAGAGTGAACATCTACAATTCATTGTTGTCAACTTTGAGTGGATTTTTTTACTTTTTATTTTTACTGCCTTTTTTCTTTCCTTGATTCCAAATTGACCATAATACCAAATTAATTAAGGAATAACTAAGTGTGTGTATAATGTATGGTACAGACTGCATTTCCGAGCCATTTGTAAATTTTAAAAACTATTTTTAGATTATACTTTCTAGTTATGGGTCTTGATGTTCTTTTAATTATTTAGAGTTTTTATTTTTTTTCTTGTTTAGTATGTACTTTAGATTAATTTTGAACTTATTTTTACCTATTCTTTCACTTTTTCTTTTCAAATGGCAAACAGGAAGTATAAAAGTAAATAAGGCACCTATGAAGCTAGTCTATGCCTTACCAAGAAAAGATGGGTGCCATTTCTCTTAGCTCTGCATTGATCCTCCTGCCTTTCTACAGTAGATTCCCATTTTTCCTTAGATGAATTGTTTACCACTAAAATTAGCTTTGAAGGATTAAATTTGCCTCTGATTTTTTCCATTAGGTAAACCTAAGTAGGACTATATATAGACATTACACACAAGGATGACCCCTATGAACTTTAACATTGATCCTATTTGTATTCAAAATAGATCATTTAATTCAAAATACATTTAGTTTGTTTCACATAGTATACGTGAACACTAAGATAATAAGTCAAACTTTTAATTAAAAAATTAACCAAGCTGTTTATTGTTGAAACAAAGTCTTGTAATTATTTAAGTTACTAGCTTAAAGAAAATATTGTTAATGAAACTTTTCCAGACCAAACAACTTCATTCTAAAGTTGTGTATGTAGTTTAAGGTTAAATTAAAACTTAGCAGTTTTAGAAAAGAACAAAAATGCAACTAAAGAGCCAAGAGAAAGACTATTGAAAAGAACCCTTAAAAATTATATATTTCTTAATTTCAAGTTTATGAATACAAACACATTCATCCAGAGTGCATTTTAGAAATGAACTACCCTAGGACTTTACATTTTGGGGGAAAAACATCCAGAAGGAGGGCTTCAACTCTATTTCAAGGTCAGTAGTATTATTATGGGTTTATTCATTCAGTTGCAGAATTTAATCCAGAGTTTGGTTCCTAAATTCCTTGCTGGGCAAGCAAATTATTCGGACTTGTTTCAAATAGCAAGGATTAGACTGTTTAAGAAATAGCCAGTAAATATTTTCCAAAAAGAGTTTTCTAATTTTCTTTACTTATGTTTTCAGAATGTCAACTGTCTTGTACATTTTGGTGTTGGCCTACATTTACTGATATTTTTTAAAGCTCAATTAAAAACATGTTCTTTTGAGTTTCATTTTATCCATGGCTTAACAAAATTTTATACAGATAACTCTAAAAAGCTTTTCTTCATGTTTGTAGTTACTGTTCAACAATTCAATTCTGTAAGTTCTATTACATGGCAATTCCATAATAAATTCTATTATATTAATTCTATATCAAATTCTATTGTTTTATTCCAAATAATGTTAAATTCCAAAGATTTTATAAATAAAATACTATTTAGTCTCCTATTTAAAAAAATCTTAACATTTTTTTCTGTTTCTAATATACCACAGACTTGTACAATAAGACTGATAAAATATTTTGAGGCCCTATAGGACATTATCACAATTACAGTCAGATCAAGTGTCCCTTTTCGAGGAAAAATGATGATTTAAAAATAATGACACACAAATGTCTTTCCCTCTATCTTTTCTATAATGCCTTCTTCTTTCAGTGGAATGAATAGGTCACTTTCTCTTTAAGTCTTCATATAATATCATTATGATGTTGTGCTTTCAGACTTTTTATCTGAAGATCACCTTTGTACATACTCCTCTAATTTGTATAAAAAACAAAAACAAATCCCTAAACTGTAGCAGGAATAAAGAAGGGACTTACCCGTAGTTCCAGAGGGTGCCAGATGAGTTTAATTCACTGTTGAAGGGAAGGAAGAGGCATCCCCTTCCCTCACAGACTAATCTAGTGGCTCTGTGCTTAGTATTATAGCACCACTGACTTTTATCAGCTGCCAAACAGTGACATCTGATGTGCTTGCCTGTCCATCTACTTATGCTGGCATGTCAAAGTAAGAGTCCGCAATCTAAACAATATCTCAGATGTCCTAGTGATATTTAAGGAGTGGGATTACATGAGCTTCTCTTGCAGGCCTCTTTATTTTAGACATGAATTTTGACTATGAGCTCAACAAGCTCATGCAGAGGAAGAGCAGTGATGGAGGCTTTGAATTTTCCCTGTTGAAGAGACAATGGAAATAATATTCTAAGACTGGGGTTTTTCTATCTAGTAGAACTTCTCCACTGATAAGGCCAGTGACGAATGGGCTCCAAATTTATTTGTATGCATAATTCTTCATATGAAGGCCTTTTTTCTTTTGCCTTTATCTGAGAGTGAGGGTAGAGTGGGGTTAAACAATTTGTTCCAAGAGGTGGTCTGGGCAGAGGCAGGAGAGCAGGGTCATGGTGAAATGTCACTGGGAAGGTAGAGAGGTGGAAAATATGATTTGTCTTCTTCAGCAAGTTTTCTGAATCTTTATGTCATATACCCCTTTGACCTAGTACTTTTATTCTAAAAGAGTTTTGAAACATTTAAGAAAAAACAAAAACAAACAAACAAAAAAAGCATCCTATACAATTAGGGCTGTCAGTGCCAAACAAAAAAAGCATTCTATACAATTAGGGCTGTCAATGCTCTTTTCTTTCATCTTCCTTTACTCCTAACAATTGTACAGTTTCCTTTCTCTTTTTGCCAAAAGCATCCTATACAATTAGGGCTGTCAGTGCTCTTTTCTTTCATCTTCCTTTACTCCTAACAATTGTACAGTTTCCTTTCTCTTTTTGCCACGAGGACCATCATGGTATTTAGGATTCCATTTTTTGTGCAGGAAAGTAAATAATTATAAAAGACAAAACATCTAAATCAACAAAGGTGGTGGAATAGGGTGAGTAGCATGAGGATCAGGCCAATTAAGAAGTACCACCTCCATTTAGTGCCTTCAATTCCCCTCACTCATGAGTAGGTACCCAGACATTGATTTGATTATCATATACATTAGGATCCAACAAATAGATGCTTGAGCACATATGAACCATATAAAATTCTTCCCAGCTGACCATGTACGTATACCTTTCTTTGGTTCAGAACAATTTGATAATTGCCGCCTGGGCACACAGATTTTACTTAGTAGAAAAAGCATGCTAGACTTGATGAGTAGGTGGTTGCCTACAAAGTCTTATTTCAGGAGTCTCCCAAAATATTTCTCCACATCTGCTCACTGATATTTTAAATTCCATTAATAGGGACAATGCCTTTCAATCCAAACTAGAGAGATTTAAAATTCAAGTGCAAGTGACATAATAAAAATAATAATAGCTAACACATATAGCATTTACCATGAGTAAGACACTATTCTAAATATTTTAAATGTGGTATATGTGACTGACATTTGGTTCAGCCTGAGAACAGGGTTTGATTAGGGCATGGAAGAGGAAATATGATATTTGGGGTCTCTTAGTTCTAAAAGTTTGAGATATACCCCACCAGCCAAGTACAGAAGATGTCCAGGACAAACTGTTAAATCCCCAATTTTGCTTAGGGCAGGTTCTAAATGTACCACAGTTGAGGAAGAATTTTAGTTCCACTTGCTCTTTTTCCTTCAAGCTTTAACTCTTCTTTTCTTTAGGTCTTTGTATATAATGTGGGTTGTGGTGTAATTCATGTAATAGCTTCCATGGTACATCAAGGCTGAAGTTCTTGCTATAATAAGAAGATCAAGGGATGATTTAGGAAAGGTAAGTAGGCCCTCTTTTATGATGCCATTCTCAGCAGTTAAGGATATATATTTAATAATATTTCATGAGTCTTTTTTTCTGTCTTTCAGTGTTTGGTTTGCTTTTTTGAATGGTGTTTTATGTTTCCTCACAAGTGTAGCTCTTTGAATGGTTTAGTTGCATATTTGAGAAAAGTCATAGACTCCTAAGATTGGAGGAATCATTAAGATGCCAAGTGGGTGAACCTTATTCCAACTTATCCAAGACAGCTTCTATTTTTTTTCTCTAAATTATCAGTAAGGGCCTCTGGTGAGTCATTCTCAAGCCTCACAAAATATTCCTACTATCTCACTGAAGCCTTTCCTGCTGCATGTTAAGGGAATTCCTTGTCCTATCATCAGTGGAAACAGTGTAGCTATTTAACTGTCACTCATTCATTCCTTTCCATATATAGCCTTGTTGTTTTTAATATGTAAAGTGTATGTGCTATTGTAAAAATGGTGCTGTGAAGTTCTTTTAAAATCAGTGGTCAGATGTGTGTAATGAAGCTCATTTCTGCTATATCAGCTGAGAAAGAAAATGTCACATTGAGGATGAAAGGACTAAAGAGTGAAGAAAGTTTTATTTATTTCAGATTACACATAATTCACTATGATTTTTGAAGTTCTACATAGACATATGATGTAATGGAATCCCACTGTAGCATTTGTAATTTGAAATATCCAGTCTAGCATTTGACTCAATCTTATATGAGTATTCTTTTCAAGCAAGAAATAATAATGGACTCTCCTGCGTTTAGAGCTGAAGAGTAAAAATGATAACAGTAATTTGGCTAATGGTATACAGCTTTCTAGACAAATTAACCTTTTTATTATCTGTTTTGGAGACCCGAGTATGAGTGCCCACTCTACCCCATACTTGCTGTATAACCCTAGACAAGTTGCTTAAACTCTGAGCTTTAATAACTACCTGAAAACTGAAGATAGTTCCTGGTTTACCAACCTAAATCAGAGAGTTGCTGAGAGATTCACATGAAATGGGAGTCTGCTCAGGCAACTAGAGATCTCAGAAGGTAAAGAGACCAACTCAGAAATCACAGTATTAGGATCTTATTGGACATACACTGATCCTGAAAAAAACACCAGTGCAGTGAAACAGTATTCAGTGAAGTAATAGATTCTATTTATTGAGTACCTACTGTGTACTTCACATACTTTGTTCCAGATCTGTTAGTCTCTAAATCCAAGCCTTTGCCTCACTCTTAATTGCAAGAAACACTTGGAGAAGTACCTATTGCAATTTCATAGAATCGTGAAGAACCAGCCCTCAACAATATGAACCAATCTAAACTTTTAGTCATTTGTAGAATGAGGAACTTAAAGTAGATGGCCTCTGATTCCTTCCATATCTGACATGGTATACTCTTTTTTCCTCTCATTTCATAGGCCTAAATACTACCTAAGACATCTCTTCTCAAAAAGGTTTCCAATATCTATTTTGTAGCTAACAGAGGCTGCATTTAGTTGTACTAGTTAAGTAGTCAAGTATGCTGATTTAAGTTTTGTTGAAGGAGTTTAACCTAAAATTAATTTAAAGGTGACATTTTTATAAAAGTAAAATATTTAGTGGAGTATGTTAGATATTGTTAAAACAAAAAATTTAAATGACTTTTAGCACCAAAGTTTTAGATTTTTAAAAAAATCAGTATTTTGGGTTGAGGTTTGTGTTGGGGGCAGGCGGATGGTGAATGGTGGTGTATTGTGTTGTTTTGAACATAACATGGTTCCAAATCCACTTAACTGAATTATCTTTCCGTTTTTACATTTGTCCTCTAAACACAAGGACAATTCTGTCTTTAGTGATCATGAAGAAACCCATATCACAAAATGTTTCACATATTTATATTTAGATAGAACACTGAATTCTATTTTAGGAAGAGATTCTACTTCTTCAAAATCTTGTGCCATTTCAGCATTAATGATTTTTTTTAAAAATAGGTCTCTTTAACAAATCCTGAAGTGTGGATCTAAGCACAAGACTTACTATTTCAGCCATGGTGAATGCATCCTGAAGGGCAAGGGAGAACTTGACATAGTTAAAATGGTTCATCTCAGCATGCAGGCTCCCTGAGGGCAGGAGATTTTTCATGATCTGTCTAAAGAACCAGGAATATTTGTTGAATGAGGGCATGTTAGATCTGTCTACTCTTAAAATTGTGGTTGTAGTTCAGAGGAATTTCCACTGATGGTGCAGAAATACTTCTCTGAAATCTGAATCTCATGTTCAATGTGACTGGCTGGTGCAGGAATAGTTGGCATAAGGTTTATCGTGGTATGGTCTGGAGTTGTCCTTTGTGTAGCTTCACTGCTCCAGGGAAAGGTGGTCAGTTTTGGAGAAAATGTGCTCATGGGTAACTTTGAAGAACTCTCTGATTTTTCTATTTCTTTTCCTTCTTAAAAATATAACTAATCACCAGTTCGGGTAGAAACAGAATCTTCTTCTTGGCTCAGGGCTGAATTGGAGCAAGGAGATTTTAAGGAGTAATTACCTGGGGAAACAAAGCGTTTTCCTTCAGAGACTGCAGTCTCAGTGCCTTATTTTTTGCAATGCACTTAAACTCCCTAGAGTCCTCAGAAAGTGCTTCTGTGATAATCAAGGTGCAGATTTCCTCTTCAAAGGGAAGAAATTAAACTTGATCAGCACATTTGGATGCCCAAAGTTAACAAACAGAGTGGGAAAATGGTGGGGAGAGTAGGAAGAAGGAATAAATAGAGTATTCCCGAGATTAAAAAAAAATACGTCTGATTAGATATTTTGTCTTCTGAATGGGATCATGAAGATAAATCTTAAAAATACAACCTAAAAAACAAAACCGAAAACAAACAAACAAACAAACAAAAAAAAAAAAAAAGAAAGAAAGAAAGACAAATGCAACCTAAAACAGTCCCAGCATGGTCTTTATTACCTGCCCCTCAGACACGTCTGTTTTCTCTACTAGACTATGAGTTCCTCAAAAGGGATTACACTTTATTCCTTGACTTCTAGATTTCCGTACCTTTAATAATTATCATAAAAGTCTCCTCAAAAGCAGGGATTACACTTTATTCCTTGACTTCTAGATTTCCGTACCTTTAATAATTATCATAAAAGTCCTATAGAAATATTTTCTGAACTGACCTAAAAATTATCATTACCATGGTACTTAGACCTAATGCTAATACAGTGATGGCCACTATGTGATTGGCACCACACCTGCTTCCTGAACAGTCAATAATTTGGACGTTTAACGTCAAGACACTTCCTTACTGCCTCTGTGTATAGTTCATGAGTCACAAATACTACACCAAGTGGAATTAGAAGGAGAATGCATGCTTTTTGAGGGCAAGGACCTTGTTCAGTTTGGTTCATTGCTGTCTCCTTAGCGCCAACTATAGAATCCAGCCATAGTCTGTCCTCAGTAAACATATGTTAAATGAATGAATATATGAATAAATACACTGATAAATTCCAGTTATCTCACTTGTTCTGCTGTGTCAGTTCAAGAGCTGCTGTAAGGTAGCCTCAAAAGAGCTCATGAAGGCAAGAGTGACTTAGGAGACAAAGTCTTCTAATGCTAATTTTGATTTAATAGATTATCAAGATGTTGAAAAATTGTACTTACCAGGAATGGATGATAAATAAGCTTCTGAAAGATAAAACAAAAGAAAAGAGAAATAATCTAAATTATGATAATTCATTTAGTTGGGAGAAGGGGCTATGTATGTATGAGGAATAGCTGGAGGCAAATAGTGTAATCTGGAGTCACAGACTATAAATTCTGTAGAAACTCAGAAAAGGTGCTCAGAAACAAATACTTGTCAGGGTGCTAGAACTTGATTTTTTCCTGGTTCTACCACTAAATTGCTCTGTGACTTTTTGAAAATTACTTTACTTCTCTGGATCTTAGTTTTTCATTTGTAACATGAAGGTTAGACCAGATAAATACCTCCTCTCTGAATGTGAACCATTGCTGAAACACTAATCTTGAAGGTGGCCTTTTTCTCCAAAGAGAAATCCTTTCTCTTAATCTCTCTTATTAAAATAAAATTGACTATTAGATTATAAAAATATGTAATATTACTGTAGAAAAACACACAAAAAGGTTAATTCTCAGGGTGGTGAGAATAGGGGTAATTTAAGTTTTTTTCTTTATGTTATATATTTTCCGGATTTATTATAATAAATTTATATTACTTTATTTTCAAAAATGCTATAAATGTTATTGGAGGTACCACATCCTTTTTTAAAAAAAAGATGCTTCTTAAGTGTGATGTGCAAATATTCAGTTGTTTTGAATTAATATTTATTTATTTCAATAAATTTATTTTTTAATACACACACATTGATTGTACATGTTTATGGCAATACATGTATACAAGGTGTGAAGGTCAAATCAAGGTAATTTGCATATTCATCATTGCAAAAATTATTATTTCCTTGTGGTGAGAACATTTGAGTCTCTTCTAGCCATTTGAGAATATATAATAAATTATTGTTAATTATAGATGCCTAGCACTACTATACACCATTAGAACTTATTTTTCCTATCTAGCTGTGGTTTTGTATCCATTAGCCAACCTCTCTCTATCTTTCCCATCCCCTCCCCTTCCAGCCTCTATTAACTACATTAATTAATATTTAAATGAATATATTTTATTCATTTGACAGAAGAACTATCTTGGACTTGAACCCTGGCTTCAGCATTTACTAGATTTGGGATGCATTTCTAATTTCAGTTTTCTTATAAAATGGGGATAACATAGACTTCAAAATGTTTATGTGAGGATCAAATGAGGAATTGTTTATAAGGCGTAAACTCAGTGTTTAGCATAAGGTAGATCATCATACTTGTTTCCCTTTCTAAATTAATTATTTTGTAGGAAAATTACACAGTAAGTATTTAGAAAGTTACACATGAGTTTTCATTTGTTTTACCCTCTAAGAAATATGTTTATTTTCACATTTCTTTGTTGTTTGTATGCCAAGAACTCATTAGAAAGAAAATTAAGATTAATTTATGAAAATAAACCAGTTTTTTCACAGCTATTAAAGTTATTCTTTCATCAGCACAAACAGCTATCTTTTCTTTTTTGGTTGTTTTTGTTGAGGAATCATTTGGATTTGAAATAACAATTGTTTAACAATAGAAATCATTAAACCTGTAAGAAATCAAATATTAAACTTTAAAACATGAAGTAGATTTCAAGGTTAATTAGAATTAAAAGCAATTGAAAAGCTTATCATGATACTCTTTCTGATAATCTGGAAGTCATCTGAGTTGGCTCTCTGCTCTTTCTCTCTGTACCAGCGAACCTGAACAGCGGCTATGGCCTGGGCTTGGCATTCAAACACGACAAACTGACCTCTGGTTGTAGAGGTGTCTTGAAGATGCTGAAGAACAAACACAAAGTTTACAGAATGGAAGAAACTGTTGCACCATATACAATGATTTGAGATGCCAATTGTGCTAAGTGTGCATGCTTTTTCATCATAATTATTGACAACTGACTATACTTTAATTAAAAAAAGAAGCTGCTGAGCATTCTTTTGGCCTTTGTAGTGTGCTTTACAGTCAGGTATAAGTTATTTTTATCTTAAATTTATAAAGTTGTGTTTAATGAGAAAGTTGTTATTCACATTCCCACGAGCCATTTTTAAATTAGAAAAGAGATTAGTTGAAAAGTCTTCATTTTGTTGATACATATCTAGTCACAGACGTAGTCTCTGTTATTAGTCACAGTAGCCTGGGCAGTATAGTAATTTGTTAAGAGCCTTGAATCATAATTTAGAGGACTTGGGCCAAAAATCTCAACTCTGCCACTGGCTGGTTGAAGCTGGTCATAGGATCTAGGAAAAGACTCTTAACCTTTCTGGGGCTCAGGTTCTTTATCTGTGAAAGAGGGCTAGCGAAATGCCCAGCCTGTCTTGAGATTTTGAGGTTCATTTCAGATAAACAATCTGAAAACTTTCTGTAAAGAATAAGAGTTATATTGATATATAAAAAGCATTTATTAACCATAGCTAGTTTAGCCTCACTATATATAAATGAATGGAGGCATTTGTCTAATATCTCTTAAATCCTTATCTCCCTTCTTCCCCTACCTTGAACCCCACAGTTGTCTAGAATTTAGAATTACATTTTGGATTATAACTTGTCTTTGAGACCAAAGTGGAAGTATAAGAAGTCCTTCTATCAGGTGAGGCCTAGGTGAGACATAAGGACCAGCCTAACCCTTAAGGCCTGATGCCCAGAGGTGTATTTTACAAGCAAGGAATGCAGCATGAGAGACTAGGGGGAACAACAGATTCCTGTGCCTGGCAGCATTTGCTGAAAGCAGGCTTCCAGAATCAATAGCAGTTCTACTTATTTTTAATGACATTGTTTCCTTTGTCTCTCATCCTGTATCTGGTACAGATTAAATCCCTGCCCTGCTTTTCATACTTTGGACAAGCAATGGCAGTGGGTCCAGTTCTGTCTGGTTTGGTAAGTGGGAGACAGAGAGCCCAGAGAAGGCTCAGCCCTAGTTTTGGTTTGACCTAGGTGATTGAATCCGGATGTTTCCAGTAGGTGACAGGGGAAATAGTGATCTCTGACTGTGACCTAAGCAGGAGGTAGATAATGCTTTGCTCTTTGACTTCTTCAGAAGAGCATTTTATGGCTAGTTAGGAGAATTTGACTGAACCTGGAGGTCAGGCAAAGTATAGTTTCCTTGGAGAGGACAGTCTAAGCATTACCTTTAAGAGGTAGGGTATTGACACAGAGCCAAAGTCTGAAGAGCACAGGATAAACCATGAATTGCTCTGTGACATCGAGAAGACCATCTCATCCTTTCTCAGCCTCAGTTTTCTTATATATAAAGGATAATAATCTCTGAAGTCCTTTCTGGTTTCCTCTTCTTTCTTCAAACTCCTTCAATAATGTCTACAATTTATCTGTAAAAACCAAGCTCCATCATGCAGTATGGACAGTTTACCTTGGTAAACACAGGGGCTACAACACAAGTGGGTCCTGACAGGCTGCTGCAGGGACTCTGCATCTGGTTTAAGGAATAAAAGAGAATATACTGCTATCATCCACATAGTCAAGGCCCTGAAACCCAGGTACATGGTGGCCATAAACTAACTGGATCAGTTTTAGGTGCTATTAACCGGTTCGGTTTTTGCTGCTACCAACTAAATCCTAAGTTTCCTTTTTGAAAAGGATGATGCTTCTAATTAAAATGTCAGTATGGATATCTGCTCTATTGCCGTCCTTTCTTCTTCGCCTCCCGCATTACATCAGTTGAGCTGGTGAAAAACAACATTGGGCAATTACATTTGAGAAATGGGTATTGCCAGGTACTTAGAGACTGTGTATTAAAGGTTTAAATAACTTCTAAATTTTACTGACTAAATTTTTTTTCTTCCTCTCTACACTTGCTCTTGGTGGATCTTTTAGGTTCTTAAAAAAGCATCTCCCCCCATTTTTTAATTAAAAGGGAATTCATTCCTTAGATAGTTGGAATGCTTTGTTATGGGACTGAGCTCCTAGAAACCAACTGTCCCTTATGGTCTGGCACACAGACAAATGGCCAAGCCATAAAGCTACCAGGGAGTTATTCTGGGACCTATGGATTTTTCTTATTCCCTCTGAGGTCATGCAGCTCGAGGCTTTCTTCATGTATACTTCTCAAGAAAGTTGCATATTGATTTCTTCTTCTCTGGGCCTATGTCTCCATTACTGGGACCCTCTCAGAAGGCTTAAAATTGAACCTACCCTCTGGGGGTCAATATACAATGGTTGAACTAAGGTAGAATAACTTGTTCTGATGTTGGAGGTTTCATTAACTGGAGAACTGATAGAGAAACTCAAGTAATTTTCTTTTTTATCCTGTGGGGGAAACAAAACCAAACACACTCCAATGAAAGAAAGATTGGAGGCGTCTTTGATAAAAATGCCTCACTATACAAATTTGAATGTAGCACACATTTTTACTTATAATTGTTATTTTTCTCTAGATTTGCATAATAATTTCAGTGCTTTTTTCCCCCTTTTAAACCAATTATTACTAGATTCTGGCTCCTAATAGTTTCGCTTTAAATTTTCTTTGTCTCAGTCCAGTAATCAGTGGGCTGTTTTGAAACACTTAAATTGTCCAGAAGAAATAGCTTATAAAGCAAATAATCACTTCAGTGTTTCTCTGGGAAGTCTTAGGGTTTTTTCTTGGGGGGTTATGTTTTTTTAAAAGTGGTATGATTTTTAAAAAATATATATCCACATGTGATTCTGCACTTAACTCTGACATTTCTATAGCGTGTTTCACGCACAATTCTAGAGATAAAACTTTTACTTCCCTGGGTACCTACAAGAAAGAGAAAAAAGAAATTTCCTTTAAATATTACTGGGATTTAATAAAATTTAGTTCAAGTATATTGTAGTCACATTAGGACCAGTAAGTTAGTTACAGACAACAGGTTAATCGAGAACATCTGAATTATTGACTAAGGGAGGAAGTACTTTAACATTCAGTTTAAAAAATCTAGATGTTTACCTTTACAGTGATAAAGGTAATACCCAGAAGAGGTATTGAGTCATTTCCTGAAAACATCATTTTAGAGGGCATAGGTTGGTGACTGTGAATTTGTGTTTTGTTCTGAAGTCTTCAGCATATTTGTTATAAGAAATCCATTAAAGCACATTGCTGTGCTTACTATAAGGAAGGATGTTGTCTTAGTCTGTTCATGCTGCTATGACAGAATACCTTAGAGTGGGTCATTTATAAATAACAGAAATTTATTGCTCACAGTTCTGGAGGCCAGGAAGTCCAAGATCAAGGCACCAGCAGTTTTGGTGTCTGGTGGGGGCTCTCAACTTCATAAATGGCACCTTGTTGCTGCATCCTCACATGGCACAAGGGACAAGGGAGCTCCTTTTAGTATCTTTCATAATGGCACTAATTACATTTATGAGATTGGAGCCCTCATGACTTAATCACTTCCCAAAGGCTCAACCTCTACCTTGGGTTGAATGTCCCCCCCAAACTTAATCCCCACTGTAACTGTTGAGGGTGGGAAGTCTTATTAGGGTAATTGAAAGGTGGGGCCTTGAAGAGGTGATTAGATTGTAGGACTATGCCTAACGAATAGATTAAAAATGGTGGTCATTTGCATGGTTCTGAGGGCTTTAAAAGGAAAGTGAATGAGGAGCTATCTCTCTCTCTGCTCTGTCATTTTCTACCCTGTGAGACCCTTGCATTGCTGTAAAGCCACCACCAAAGAAGGACCTCACAATAAGTGTTCCCTGGACTTTGGACTTCCCAACCTCGGAAACTGTAAGCAATAAATTTCATTTTCTTACAAATTACCCAGTTCTGTGTATTTTGTTATAAGCAACAAAAATGGACAGTACAACCTCTTAATACTATCACATTGAGTATGAAGTTCCAACATATGAATTGTGGGGAGACACCTACATTCAGACGTAGCAGATGTTGTCAATGTTTATATTATTATGATCATGATTTCTTGGTATTATCAGGAGTAATTGGGCTTCTCCCACGGTACTAGTTTAGTTTTCCTCATAGGCATGGTGAATTTTAATATTGGTTGTATTTCCCTCTGTGTTAGCTACTTGAAAGTTTAGAGCTCACTTCAGAGCCAATAATTCAACAGAGATTAGAGTTAGGATCTCCTAAATTTGTAAGCTGGTACTTTTTTTTCACTGTTTCTGTGATGGTTTATTTTCTCAAACAAGCATTATGTTACATGCCTCCACAAAGAACTTTTATATCATTTCCAGGTAGAAGAAGTAGATTGGAAGATGTAGACTAGCCTGAATAACCAGATGTTATAATTTCCAGAAAGCCATTGGCTTACAAAAATGAATATTTGAAGTTGTAACTATTCCAGAAAATCCAGACCATAAGGTTACTTTTTACTACAATGTTTTAATGAAAAAAAATTAGTTCTTACTTAAAAGTGTTTTACATATAGTGTTGGATACTATCATTAGGACAAGATTTGTCTAATCTCCTCCTAATCTCAATGTTATAATCCCTTAATATTGGTGGCTTTTTTCAGTCTTTAAAAACCCTTTATCATCTTGAAGTTTTATAACCATATCAGGCTTAATTTGCTTTACACTAAAATTTAGGTGATGTAAAAGATTTGCTAATACTAGTTCATGTTTTATTTCTTAGGGCAGATAGTGGCTACAGAATGTACATTTTATTATTTAAACTGTACATATACATTATATTTACTCCTTTCTATATATATAGTATTTTATAATCAAATTGTAAGATTAAAATAAATCTGTTAACTGGAACTTCCTTTTGTTTTTCTTTTTTTTTTTCCTTTTTGTCTTTTTTCGTGACCGGTAATGGGATCGCAACCCTCAGTGTCGCGCCCGCACCACGCTCAACCAGTGAGTGGACCGGTCTGTATATGGGATCTGAACCCTCGGCGGGAGTGCCGCTGCGCTCCCAAGCGCCGCACTCTACCGAGTGCGCCACTGGGCCAGCCCCTGCCTTTTGTTTTTCTAAGAGTTGGTTGTTTTTTTCATTTTCAACGAATATATAGATTGTTATTTAGTAGTTCAGAAGAAGATAGATTCAGTTCTATGAATGTGCATGGGATAAAGGGATTGTAAACCTGCACAGATTACCTATATGTCCAACACTGGGCACAAACAGAAAGAACCTATAACTACAGACTCTATAAAACAAGGCAGAATCAAATCTTGAAGTGTTAGTTGTATTTGCTAGACTTGGATCATTTTTTCTAATGAATGAAAATTTTGCAAACACTCAAACTCTTGAATTGGTGAATGCTTTCTGATACCTTTTTTGCAAAGACCCCAAGACCAACACAGAGGAGTTTGGAGTTAGCTGACACAGTTAAATTATCTGAAAAGCTCAAAAGTGCAAACGATCTGTAATAAAAATATAGTTATCATCTTAATAATGCCAATAAAACATGAGAAACAGTAATGCCATAAGACATTAAATGGTGCCAGTTAAATCACAAGACAGCATAAGATCACCCAGCAGGCTGTTAGAAGTAGGGAGACAGAAGCTTGATTGGTCTAAGAACACTTCCTGCACAGAGTGGACCTTCAACTGAAGTTTGAAGAATGTTTAATATTGGAAAAGGTGGGGAGTGTTATATGTGTGAGTTGGGGCTGGGGGCTGGGAATGAATGGTGGTGAGGGATCAATAGAGAAGGAAAATAAATAACATTTATGGAACCCTAATATGTGTGCCATATATGTGTGCCATATACTGTAAATATCCTTTTATCTCATATGTGTGGAAATCAGTTCACAACAATTAAATGGTGTGGACTACTCTGGGGTCAGATTGTCTGGATTTACTATTAGGTATGTTAGGCTTTCCTTTAAGTCTCAGTTTCCCCATCTGTAAAACAGATACAATAATAGTGTTTATTTTTAGGGTTGTTTTGGGGATTAAATGAAGTAGCTCACAAAAGCCCTTAATTCATACATAACATAATCAAGCACTCAGTAGATGTTAGTTGCTATTATTATTGTGCTGGAGGTGGTTATATGTAGATCTAGGTGGTGTTCTACCTTTCTCAGAGGTTTCTAATCTAGGCCTCCTTGGTATTTTCTTCTCTTGTGAACTTGGAACCTCTATAACACATTTTTGTTTTTAGTCATTTACTATCATGTACTTTCATTTGGAAGCTCCTTAACATCAGGACAATTTTCAGATGTCTCCCATTCCCAAAATGTCTAGCACAGTGTTGAACACACAGTAAATATGGAGTTGATTGATTTTATAGATTGTTGCATGGGGAGGTGCTATTATTAGTTTTCCTAGAAGGTGTGTGTTGCTTTTTGCTGTTTCCTTCAACTCCACCCTACAATTAAAAGCAATCAATATAGAAGGATTCCTCCACTTTTGACCTTGGCAGTAATTCCTAACACCCCACTAGCCACCTTAGAATTGCAGAGCAAGAGAAAACGAGAAATTTTCTTTGTCTGACATATTCAGAGAACAAATGTAAGGTTCAAAGAAGTTATATTATTTGTCCACGGTGATGCAATTTGTTGGTAGAAGAGTCAGGATTAGAATCTAAGTTTTCTGTCTTTCAGTGCAATCCATACAGGCCTATAGCAAATGGACCCTATATTACCAGATAAATTTGAAACTGTGGATTTTAGTCTGAGTAGTTGAGACAGTAGTGCCTTTTAAAATTTTCATCACGGTAGAGTATATTTATGGTTGTGAATTTATTGGGTAATGGAACAGTCCTTTTACTTTGTATGTAAACTTCAAACTTCAGTGAGGTCAGAGACTTCATCTGTTTTGTTCACTCCTCTATCCCTGGTACCTACAATAGTGCCAGACATACAGGAGATGTTCAATAAGTATATGTTGAATGAATGAATTTGCTTCATAGCAATATTAGTGAGACTTCAGTTGAGAATCTGGAGAGAAACCCTATAAACAACAGGGAAACTCTGGCTGTGGCAGGAAGATAAAAATGAAACACTTACCCTCATGAGAAGAAGGTTAAGTGAGAGAGTGTGTATGAAACTTCTGGAACCTTTTAGAAGAAACATATCCAATGAATAAATATTGTATAATGTCAGTGTTGCAAGAGGCTGAAATTTCCTCTAAGCTGCTTGGTAAATCTCAAAGAACTTGGAAAACATTAGCAGAATATTATTGGTGGTGAGATTCAGATTTTTTGCCACCTCGAAATTGTCCTATTTCCCCAGTTTAATGAGAACAAAAAATGGGAAAATTCAATCCTTATAAAAGGAAGATCATAGTAGGCCTTCTAACATTTCAGATGCTTCCTGTTCTAAGTATTAACAGTCAAGCTTCATGGGCAAGGCACCAGGAAGCCCATGCTATCTTTTAATTCATGATATGTGAGTGTGAAGGCCAAGAAGCACTTCCCATCTCCTGTCCCTTATCTTTCAACCAATGAAAGGAAACAGTGATAACTAATGGAACCAAAGAATGCCCTGAATCTTACTTTGCGTATGCAGCTGAGTTAAATAATCTATGTCTGAAGATCATATAGAAATGGATAAAAATATGTAGGGGCCAGATAGCATAAGGCAGAGAGCACTAATTCCAAATTGAAGACATCTAGATTCTGGTTTTAGATCTGTCATTAATTAGTTATGACTTTGGGCAAGACCTTTGAGGTCTCAGTTATATCTAATGAGGAGTGAGATGGTCCCTAAGGTTTCTTCCAGGTTTAATAGTTGTTCTTTTTAAACATTTTTTAAAATCTCAGGGTCTGATTATACTTTCAAATCTCAGATTTTCAGAATTACTAGAGTAGATGAAATTTCATCAGAGGATAAAAGAAAGATGAACATCAGTGCTAAAAACAAAAGTAGTTAGCACATAGGGTAGTAGCTTTGCCACTACAGAATGCAGAGGTTTGAAAGACAATGAGCTGAGCCTTAGAAGTTACTTAAACAATTTAAGATGTTATTTATTTACGAAAACAAATCCTTCAGAACTAATTTGAGTAAGTGATAAACAAAACTAAAAATGAAAAGGAATAATTTCTAAAAGAAAGCTTACCCTTAAATATTGGATTCTCTTGCTAAAGCCACTGTAGTCTTTATATTTGATTCCTATGTACTTCTCTATAGTGATAGAAAAAAAGGTTTTCAAAAGGAAAAAACCCTTTTGTTTGACTGCTTGGAAAATACCACACTCCAGAATATCAAAATGAAAATGTGGATTCAGAGTACGTGCGAGCCCTACAAGTGACCTGTCCTGAAATGTTCCTTCTTGCTTTTAGGTAGCACTGGGGTTGTCCTTGAGAGAAAAAATAGCTAGGGATTTTACTTTGGTGATGAGTTACGCTAGCAGTCTTCATGTCTCACGTAAATGGTAACCTTTGCTGAGTGTAACCCTAGCTCTTTGTAAAGAGAACAGAATCAGGCTCCGCCAAATGAAGAGTCCAAGACCTTGGCAATCTTACCCTGGAAAGATGACAAGATACATAGAGATCACACAAATGAAGAATGATGATGCCTTTATAACACTGCCTGAATAGTTAGGATATCTGCAGAATTATACTAACTTCATGGATATTATGTAGTTTCAGTGGTCTGAAGAATAGGCCATTAGATCTATTTAAAAGTGAACAACTGAAGAATCTGATATAGTACTATTAGGGAAAAAATGGGGAAAGAGAAGTGAGGTAAGGCAGGTTTAGCAATGTACAATATTTTAAATGTGAGAATACTTTAAATTCACACAATAAGCTAAACTAGGTGTAATCTTTTTATTTATTTATTTATTTATTGAAACATAGCTGATCGTACGTATCTGTGGGGTACAGAGTTGAGGTATATTCTTTTTAAATGTTACTTATTTGATTTGATAGACAGTTTATTGTGCTGTTCCCATTTATTTTCTTTCTTTTGCTTATTTTATTAGTATGCATTTGAAATGTTTATCTCTTAGTTGGTAACAGATGCCATACTAAGTATTCTTTATTCACATAAAGATGATTGTGCTGTTCCCATTTATTTTCTTTCTTTTGCTTATTTTATTAGTATGCATTTGAAATGTCTATCTCTTAGTTGGTAACAGATGCCATACTAAGTATTCTTTATTCACATAAAGATAGTTAATTTGAAGTTTTCACACAGCAACAGATATTGTAAAAAAAAATATTTTTATTTTATATTACACCTAACAGGGCAAGAGGAGGGAGCAAAATAGTTGATGAAAGAGGTACATGAATTAAGTCAGAAAAGAAGTGAACTGTGTTTGTGTGTATGTGCGATGATTTTCATCACTTTTTGAACAAGTCCACTTTTGCTGTCAGTGGCCCACTGGTGTCAGTCCCTGAAAAAATAATTGAATCTGTCTTGTGAATATACTCAAGCTGTTCATAAAGAAAATGATGATATTTGATATCAGTTGAGTCATTTCGATGATGGTTTTGAAAAGTTCTTAAGGAAGTTTTGGTACATGGGAAATTCTAAATATATACCTCACTATTTCTTCCCCAGTTTATCTAGACCATTTTCTAGCAACAGTGGCTTTCAATTTTTCCACATCTCTTGATTCTTTACTCTATGGCCTTCACATTTTTCTCTGTCTCTCTCTTTTGTTTTCTATTTCTTTCTTTATTTCTTTTCAGAAAAAGAAATCAGCTTATTTTTGACGCATTAAATCAGTGTTAAGGGTGAACGATTGTTTTCTAGATGACTGGAAATTTTACTTGATCACACTTAAGGTTTTGCCACTTCCCCAGTGTTTTGTCAAATTTCTTGATTTTGCAAAGTGCCAAGGAGTAGATCTGTCCCTTGCACTGTTAATCATCTGTCTTTCTATGTTACAGTAAAATACTCATTGTCCTGGTTCTCATGGTTACTCCAAAAGCTAAGTGGTGTTTATATAAAACCATTTACTCTATGAAGTTATGATTAAAAAATAACTACTATGTTCTAGCTTACAAATTTCTGTTTGGGTATCTATGTACCTCAATCCTTATTGTACTTGTTTTCTTGTTGTTAAGGTCCATATCATTCATGGCCGTTCTCAGACAGCTTCCTTATCAAAGGATATGATACCTGGTCATGAGTTATGAATGTTACTAATTCTTCCACCTAATGCCGAGATCTTAGTGGACTTGGAAACAAGTGGGACATATCTTAAAACTCTTGCTTATTGGGGGCTCTTCTGGGGCATGCGATCTTTCTTCTGTGGCTTTAATGTTTAAGGTAAGGAATTCGAGAAGAGCCAGCCAGGAAGTTCATCTCCGATCAATGTGTTGGCAGCTGGGGCTAGATAATGCATTTCCAAGATGGTTTCTTCACTCATGTGTCTAGCACCTTGGCATTACCTTGGTGTCTTTCTGTCTCTCTCCACATAGTGTCTCATCCTTCAGAATCTCTCCATGTGGCTGGGGCTTCTCACAACATGGTGACCTCAGGGTAGTTCAATTTCTTTTTTTTTTCCTTTTTGTCTTTTTTCGTGTCCGGCAACGGATCGCAACCCTCAGTGTCGTGCCCATACCGGACTGGGACCGGCAACAGGATCGCAACCCTCGGTGCTGCGTCCGCACCTCGCTCAGCCAGTGAGCGGGAACTGGTCTGTATGTGGGATCCGAACCCTCGGCGGGAGCGCCGCCATGCTCCCAAGCGGCGCACTGTAGCAGTGTGCCACCGGGCCGGCCCTAGGGTAGTTCAATTTCTCACATGGAGGATTGGGGTCCAAAAGCAAGTGTTTCAAGAATCATCTCTATCTTTTAAAGGAAAACTTCCTCCACTTTGTTTTGTTGTGATTTCTTGAACCATCAATTATGGCAATACAGAAACTAGCTTTAAAAGACCCAATTTGTAGAATTCTAGTATTAAAAAAAAAAAAAATCCAGGCCACAGGGCTCAAATACTAAGATAAGCAGATGTTTTGTTTAAATTACATGGCAAACTATTTTTCACTTTATTGGGAACAAATTGAGCTGAAAATTGGGTTTAGGATCTTTTTCCTTATTTGAGAGTGAAATATTGAAATTGAACCTGCCCTTAGGCAAAGGAGCAGTGGTGGCAGAGCCCAGATTCCAGGTGAATAGTCTACAGTACACCCTGGGTCTAATCTCCAACACATTTGGTGATTGTGCTGATGAGAGATGTCAGAAGAAAAGTCACCTAGAGTTAAGAGCCTTATAGTCTTGAAAGCAATAAACAATTTTCAATCCAACTTACAGTAGAACTGCCAAATTGACAGTTTGTATTTTGCAAGCTCTCCCCACCTCTTTTGTCCAACCCCGCCCCAGGACCCTCTCCCACATACACATTGTGGTGTTTTCTTCCTTTAGACTTAGCACTTCAAATGATCGCTTCCTCAAACCCACATCAAAACTGACTTGTGGTAGTCTAATCCTCTGATAGGCTGATTCAGGCAAAGACAAATTTCTTCATGAACACATCCTACCCCTCCATTGGTCTTTAAACAGGAAAAGCCATTGCTTTAACCCAAATGATACCCTCTCCAGTGGTGGCATTCTAAAGCAGACAAATCATCTGAGAAGTGTGGGAGATTAGATTCCTTTTAGTATCTTTCACATCCTGCTGAATGCAGAATAGACTTTGATATTTAACCCTCAAAATTTTATCTCCTTTGCTGTTGAACCTAAAATAGGAAGAGGATGTTTGTCCTTTTTGATGCCACTGGCTTTAGTGTATAAGTTTTTATGTTGTAAGATCATGCCCAATTTATAAAAGGAGCTGTTCCATTTCTGGGTGCCCTACGCACACATGTAGTTATTGCCAAGAGGAATACTGTGTGCACAAGGACAGCTAAGACCACATACTGTTGTTAGCTGGGAGTCAGGTTACCCATCACATGGACTGTGGCATGTGCTCGAGCTGTGTGTCACTAGAAGAGTCCTAGAGAGGAGAATCTGTAGCATTAAGCAGGCTTTGCAAATACAAAAAAACAAAAAAAAAAAAAAAAAAGACCATGTACAAAAATCCTCTCTGAGCTTGATTTTTAATAACTGTAAAATCGAGTTAACCACCCAGCACTGTACTAACCACTTTATATACCTAATATCATTCACTCTTCACAATAATCCCGAGATGTAAGTCCCAAAGACCCACATCAGAGGCGTTGGCAGAGGCAGAACTGAAAATGTGTTCAGGAAGCAAAAAAAAAAAAAAAAAAAAAAAAAAAAGACCATGTACAAAAATCCTCTCTGAGCTTGATTTTTAATAACTGTAAAATCGAGTTAACCACCCAGCACTGTACTAACCACTTTATATACCTAATATCATTCACTCTTCACAATAATCCCGAGATGTAAGTCCCAAAGACCCACATCAGAGGCGTTGGCAGAGGCAGAACTGAAAATGTGTTCAGGAAGTAAAAATATTTAAGAGTCCCAAAGAGCGGAATCTCAGTAGGACCCTTCACTACAGAATATGGTATAATGATATTCTGCTTTAGTCCTCTCAAGAAAATCACTAAAGAATCATACAACTGAGGGGAAGAGGGTGATTAATACGGGTTAGCAGGACATCTTCTCTGACTTTCTTTCATTAGCACAGTTTAATTTAGTTCATTGTCACCTTGGCAATGTCGAACTGTGTGAGAGACTGAGAAACTGAGGTACAGAGTAGGGGAGAGAAGTGGGACAGTGACAAGCTCATCGAGGCAAGGAACAGTTTGAAGTGCCAGGAAATGGTGGTGGTGGTGGGGGGTCATGATAGTAGGCACAGGTGCAGATCAGGAGATTTTTGGAGATTATAGAGAAGCTGGGGTTTAGAGAGAACTGAGAGAGGAAGTCGGGCTTTGCACCTTCAGACTTAATCTCAGGGCTGTCCCTACAATCACTTCTGGGACAGTGCAGAAGTGATGTCCCCTAGAGTCATAAAATCTTGAATATTAGAGTCCCAAATAACCTTGGAGTCCATCAAATAAATCTAGCCCCTCAATTTTAGTTTAAGAGGAACTTAGAGTGATTTTCCAGTTGATACAAAAATAGCTTTGATTTTCATGTCAGGCTTTAATATCACTTTTTCTGCCATTTACTTTCCTGTTAAAAATACTATATGTGTAAGATCTTGTGTGTGCATGTCCACATGCGTTTATGTGGATATGATATCTATGTTGTGCCTGATTTGTCAGATGGCAGAGTGAAAGATTGTGATTTTAGTTATCTTTATAGATGCAGAACTGGAACAAAATTAGTCAATCTGTAGATGTTTACTAAGTGTTCACTCAATGTTTTCCTTTGTTTCCAAGGCCTGGGCAGCCTGTCTTAGGCACATAATTTGGATGACCCTTTGCTTTCTAGTTGTTCACATATTCTGTAGGGAAATAAATAATGATAATAACCCTTCATGTGACATGGAAAAGTATTCGATAGATTTACAGTGATTTTCAAATTTTAATGTGTATATGCATTACACAGATACTGTTAAAAATGCAGATTCTGATTCAGTAGGTCTGGATTGGGGCCTGAGATCTTATATTTCTCACAAACTCCCATATGAAACTTATGCTGCTGGTCCACAGATCATACTTTGACAAATAGCGTGAACAAAGTCTTAACATTGGTTAAATTGTGAGGCATGCAGAAAGAATATCAGGTAAGTCAGTTTCAGGAAAGATTGGTTAGGAGCAGATCTCAAAGAGCCCTGAATGCCAGAGTAAGGATTTGGATGAAATTATGTTTTAAGGAATCATTGCAGATTTCTGTTCTGGGTAGAGAGTGACATGATAGGACCTGTACTTAAGGGAGATTAATTTGTCATCATGTATAGAACAGATGGTATAGAAGTTTCACATTAGGCATCGAGTAGAGACTCAATTCCTGACCTTTAATGCCAAAAGAGAAAAAGCTGCAGAAAGGAGAGATGAGAGGATTGGCAATAGGGAAACTATCTGCTTCAGAGACTGGCCCTGGGTGGGGAACTAAGGAGTTGTTTGAACCATAAATCTCTTTAATCTACCAAATTCCAAGAGACCCCTGCCAATCCTTTACTTATTTAAGGATGTAGTTATAAAATGTGTATTTGGGGGCCGGCCTGTGGCTCACTTGGGAGAGTGTGGTGCTGATAACACCAAGGCCATGGGTTCGGATCCCTATATAGGGATGGCCGGTTAGCTCACTTGGGAGAGTGTGGTGCTGATAACACCAAGGCCATGGGTTCGGATCCCTATATAGGGATGGCCGGTTAGCTCACTTGGGAGAGTGTGGTGCTGATAACACCAAGGCCATGGGTTCGGATCCCTATATAGGGATGGCCGGTTAGCTCACTTGGGAGAGTGTGGTGCTGATAACACCAAGGCCATGGGTTCGGATCCCTATATAGGGATGGCCGGTTAGCTCACTTGGGAGAGTGTGGTGCTGATAACACCAAGGCCATGGGTTCGGATCCCTATATAGGGATGGCCGGTTAGCTCACTTGGGAGAGCGTGGTGCTGACAACACCAAGTCAAGGGTTAAGATCCCCTTATCAGTCATCTTTAAAAAAAAAAATAATAATAAAATGTGTATTTGATAAATTTCTCTGCTAGATCCAATTCAATAAAAATGTATTGAGTGCCAGGTGTAGAGCTGTGCTATCTCAGGCATCTGTGTATCTTCCAGAATGTTTAATGCAGGGTCCTGCCCTTCATGAAATTCATTGTAGTGGTAATGGTGAATGAAGGAATTCATTCTGCTTGATTTGCCTATTTTAACTTAAGATGTAATAATATACCCTTGGTAAAACTATTTAAAAAGCCAAGGACATGATAAACACAAAATATAGTATAGTGGTTACAACTGGGGAGGAGAGATAAGGGAGGAATAGATAGATAATGTGAATTACTAGTATTGTTCTAGTTCTTGGGTTGAGTAATGGGTTCATGGAATTTGTTGTATTTTTCAAAATAAATAAGGAAATGAAGTAGTAAATAAAGTAGAAGAGTGCCATGAATGTTAACTAATACTATGATTAATTTATGTGTTATGCACCTAAGGTCCATTAAAAAAACTACATGTCAAACAACTACAGATAGAACTACCATATGATCCAGCAATCTCACCACTGGGTATAAATCCAAAGGAATGGAAATCATTATGTTGAAGGGATACCTGCATTCCCTTGTTCATCACAGCTCTATATAAAATAGCCAAAATATGGAAGCAACCTAAGTGTCCATCGACAGACAACTGGATAAGGAAAATGTGGTATATATACACAATGAAATACTACTCAGTCATAAAAAAAGAATGAAATTCTTCTATTTGCAGCAATGTGGATGAGTCTGGAGAAAATTATGTTAAGTGAAATAAGACAGACAACATAAGAGAAATACTGTGTTCTCACTTGTAACTGGGTGCTAAGAATAAGGAAAGACAGACAGACCGACAGACAGAAAGAAAGATAGAAAAGACCACAACAATATGTTGAATTTTCAGAAGGAGAGAACAAACCTAAGGATACTAGAGATGGGGGGAGGGAGGGTGATAATGAATATGCTAATAATAATTAAGAAAACACTACATGAACACACACACACTCATACACTCAAAAGCAATATAGTGGAGAATCCATCCTGTCTACAGCATCTGCCAAAAGTGAGAGAAGGAAATTAAAGTCAGTACATCAGCATATGCCTGTGTCAAAGTTGTCAAAATGGAGTCACTTGGGTTAAAAAATCCTGACAAATAAAGCTGGGGAAAGCCATGAAGGGAGGGTTCTTGTGTACAAATGCCTGATAACAAGAACTATCAAAAAAGACTGCAAAAACCATAACCTTGCACAAAGGCTATCACAACCTTACACAAAAAATACTTCTGTGAGTACATCCGCCCAGCAGCAACTGCCTGTCCAACCTTGGACTGGCACCACCCTTGTATTGATCTTTGTAGCCACAAATACTTATCTGAGAACAATTATGTAATCCTTCTCACTTTTCCTTTAAAATCTTTGTCTTTTTTTTTTTTTTTTTTTTTTTTTACCTCCCTGAATACACACATAGTGTACTATGGCATGCATATTCCTATCGCATTGCCCATTCCTGAATAAATACCATTTTCTTTTAGAGAGTCTCCCTCTCTGTCTGTTACTTAGGTTGACAAGCATAATATCAGAATGCAGATAGTCCAAGTGTTATCTTTTGTCTAGCCTGATGCTTGGTGAGATCAGTTAAGGCAGTAACCCCAACAGAATGTACTAACATTCTGTTGTCTAAATTTCTGTTCCATTTAGTAATTTAAAGAGTGTTTTCACACATCAAAACATGTTGTCCTGTCATTTATTCAGTGTTACATCCTTAGATTCTTGAACCTGGGTCCAGAGGTCTGTTTATGAATAATTTGAAGAAATTTAATGTGCTGACAGTATTGTCATACTTAATATTAGCCTGACATTAAGACTTATGCCATTAAATTTTTTCTAATCATTGAAATGATACCAAGGTATGAAAAGCTATATCCTGGGGGGTCAAATCCACTTTCAAAATTAAAGTGAGGTATGAAATCAGTTCCCTCTTTGTTTTCTGTCCTTGTAAATGAATGAAGTTCTGGCTGATTCTATCAAACATACAGGAATTGCCAATTTTCAGAAAATTAGGATATAGTAAAATACAGTCAGTGCTAAAACAACTCTTTAAACTAGGTATAATTTAATTATTTTGATACATAAGGTATTTTTAGGGACTTGGGTATTCCATACAAATGAATTTTCCAGAAAATTAAAACAAACCTATTAGTGCCAGAAGATTTTCGAGTATAAAATAATAGATGCTTAGGGCCGAACCCGTGGCTCACTTGGGAGAGTGCGGCGCTGGGAGCGCAGCGGCGCTGGGAGCGCCGAGGCTGCGGGTTTGGATCCTATATAGGGATGGCGGGTGCGCTCACTGGCTGAGCGTGGTGCGGGCGACACCAAGCTACGGGTTCCGATCCCCTTACCGTTCACAAAACAAAACAAACAAACAAACAACAAACAAACAAACAAAATAATAGATGCTTAAAGACAAAATTTCTAAAAATTCAAAGAGTACAGCATAAAGTGCAAAGTAAAAGTTGACTCTTTCCAGCCCCTAGTTTCTAGTATTAACAGTTTCTTGTGTATCCTTTCAGAAAATTTATCTGCACATACAGCTATGTATATAATTTTACTTTATTTTTTCATAAATGTGATCATATTATACATTCTACTCTATACTTTGCTCTTCCACTTAATTGTTATCTGGGTCATCATTTGGTAACAGCATATAAAAATCTAATTTAATCTTCTAAATTCCTACATGGTATTTTTTATATGGTTTATGATAGTTTACTTGGTTCCCTGTTGAAGAATATGTGAGTTGTTAAAAACAATACTTTAAATAGAAGCAGAGTAGACTGGGGGGAGGGGAGAGGAGAGGGATGAATAGCGGGAGGTTGGTCAGTGGGTACAAAATTACTATTAGATATAGGAGGAATAAGTTTTGGTGCTCTGCTCCACAGTAGGGGGTTGATGGCTAAAAGCAAGGTATTTTGTATTACAAAATAGCTAGAAGAGAGGATTGTGAATGTTCTCACCATAAGGAAATGATAAATGCATGAGATGATGGATGTACTAAAACTCTGATTTGATCATTATGAAATATATATGTATAGAAACATCAAATTGTACCTTATAAATATGTACAATTACAATATGTCAATTTAAAAAGTAAAATAAATAAATAAAAAAATACTTATTGGTTTGCAAAAAAAAAAAAAAAAATTTAAGAGAACATCTTTATAAATACACCTGAGTGTACTTTTGTAAGTGTATCTATAGCAGTGGAATTACAGGGGAAAAAAGTGTATGCATTTTACCATTTTAATAGTTACAGCCAAATTGCCCTTTTCTAAATTGGTACATTCTTAACAGTTATTTGAGAATAACCTCCTCATATTCCTCATCATATGATATCTCATTGTTTTTATAAACTTGCATTTCTTTAATCATAAATGAGGTTGTGCATCTTTTGTTTATTTTTTGGTCACTTTTTCTTTCCCTTCTCATTAAATGCCTGCTGATAACTGAACATTTTCCCTTCTTGTAGAATGCCTCCAAACTGAACATAGAACATTAACAATGTATTTTTATGGCTACATTTTTACAATTAGACTCCTTCCAAGGTGAATATTTAACAAATATTTTAGAATTTTGAGATTATTATTTTTTATTCAGCACAATCATACCAAATATCTAACACCGAGATGATAACATTTGGTCCTCCCTGTTTGATTTAATGAACAGTTGTGCTTTACCCAGACCTCAGTGTAATTTGAGCCTTATGTAAGTTTGGAAAATTCCTGAAGTGGAAAGCACCAAACAACAACAACAACAAAAAAAAGAAAAACAAAACTGGGGGTGGGAAGTTTGTGAATAATTGACTTCACTCACTCCCAACTCCACCAAAACAGTACATAACTTTCCTCCCACTTTGGTGAGAAATAACCTTGGGAATAAATTTGTACCTTGGGTATAGTTGTATGAGTTTAGGACTCTTTTTGTGATCTATACAGTTTCTATCATACTATGGCTACTGAGGAAGTTTCCAAGAAAAACAACAATAATGCTGGTATTTGGTTTGTCAGTAGTGACTCAAGGTACCAGTGGCATAACCAGCAGAATTCTTCCTGAGGAATATGATCCTTTGATTCTAATTTTATCTTTGTAGAGCAGCTCTTAAATATGAGGACAGCTGGTGTTGGATAAATTTGTCCTCACAAGCTACATGAGATTGAAATAAAATTAAATATATGGGGTTTAATCCAAATGCAAAGATGTGGAAGTGACTGATTATCTTTTGATATTTCACTTTCTGCATCTCGTTGAAAAGACACTGTTCATTGTGAACTCCTAGCAACAGTCCACTTTGAAGCTCAAGATAAGCATAAAGTGTGCCCTAACTTAAGATCTGACATTTCATGAAAGGTAAAGCAGAATTCTTGCTTTTTACCTCCTCCTCCACCCTTTGGATAAAATGTTCGGCTACATATATCTCGTTTTGTTAGCACCTCCTCTTTCTTTCTCCTTTTCCCTTAAATGAAAGGTTGCTACCAATGAATGAGTGAGGGCCACACTTGCACTTGGGTTGGGATAATAATCCTGTGTAGCCTCTGAAAGTTTGCAAATGATGGGACCCAAAATTCCTAGTAGATTCTCTCCTAGGTAACTAAATGTCTTGCTAATTGTTGAGGAATAAATAAGGATGGTGAGCTCAGAGAATAGATTGCTGGCTTTTCTTCAGCTGGCTTGATTACTAAGGTAGAAAAGCACTAAAAATAAATCAGGACACAAATTCTCCTGCCAGGAGTTGAGTATTGTGATAACTTGTCTGCCCAGTGGTGTTGACATCATTTATTCTCCTAATGCACTGTGCAAGTAGGAACCAGAATGAGAAATATATTTGGCCATGGACTAATGTCAGTAAAAGTCCTTAGCCCTTGTCCTGATAACACTTATTGTTGTTTCTTGCCAAGCTCAGTTAATTAGTACAACTTCTCTAGGGGATAGCTAAGTACTTCAAAGTGAGAATTCAAAACAGACTCGGCCAGTCTCAGGGGAAATCACTTTATCTCTTCTAGTTTCAAGTATATTTTTGCCAGGACTCTTCTATCGGTTGGATTTCAGTGTTTCTCCTAAGTGGTCCGATTCTGCCAGGGTTGGAAATGTGGGGCAACCTCTCAGGAACTCGGTTCTCTGGGACCTGAAGATTTCACAGCGATCCAAGTACACTCTCTGTCCTTACTTGACAGAGAGTAAGAATTCTTATTGTTGAATTTCTGTTTTTATTGTTGCTTCCGATGTCCTGAGCAGAAAGCCTTTGCCAGTCAAAATTAATCTATGGATCTCTTTTGAACTAAAATGGGAGGAAATCCATGCAAATTCCTACCATTCAAAAAAGTTTGTTTCTACCTTGTTAGTTTACATGTAATTGGAATAATACTATTTCACACTGATTAAGTATTTGATATTCACAAAATGTTTTCATACATTTACCTTGTGACCAGAACAAGCCTTTAAGGAAGGCAGATGCTCTTACTCTCTTGTTAACTACTGGACTCAGAAAAGCTAACAGATTCAGACCTTGGCAATGGTTGGTGCTAGAAGCCCTGGGAGGTCTGGGATTTCACAGTTCACTCAGCAGTGTCCCGTCTGACACAGGACTCTCTCTCCAAGTTGGAAGTTTTGTTCTATTTTTGTAAAATAATATATTTAAATGTTTGTACAAAAAAATGCATTCTTATTACAGAAAACCTGGAGAATATGGAGGAAAAGAAAGAGGAAAAAATGAACCATAGACCTAGTGCATAAAAACAAATTCCTTGGGTTTCCTTAGTTTTTGGTCTGGGTCTATGGGATGGAAGGAAAAATCAATAGTATTCAGTAATGTTTATTCCGTCTCTATCCGTCTCCCTGTATTAAGCATAATACATGTAACAGACATTTTAATTTAAAGATCCTTCACAGGTAGGAAGGATCTTAGAAGCTGAGCTCTAAAAGGTGAGCTAAAATCCGTCTGATTTTCTTTCTTACTATCTTTCTTTTTTTCCTTCTTTCTTAGTGAGGATGTGGTTATGAGTGAGGATGTGGTGTTTCTGTGTCTGGCTTATTTCACTTAACATAATTTTCTCCAGGCTCATCAATGTCGCTGCAAACAGCAGAATTTCACTCTTTTTTATGGCTGAGTAGTATTCCATGGGCATAAAGAAAAAGTACATTTTGTAATAATGAATATGCTAATAAAAAATAATTAATTAAAAAAATCCCCCTGCCATCCCTGATAGGGATCAGCTATTAACTGTTCTCCTTTATATTCCATATCGGCCAGCTGCAAACAAACAAACGAAAAACCAAAAAACCACACAGTTCTCCTTTCATTACCCTTCTCTCTCTTTCCTCCCCCCTCCGCACAATACTGTTCCTTTCCTTCTGGCTATATCAGTACGTTTTCTCTTCATCTTTCCCTGCTATTTGTCATTTCCAGTCTTAAAGTCACCAGCAGTTTCTGACTTGCCTCCCCAGGGCAGTGTCAGGGGCCGAGATAACATTGAAGAGAGTGAAGAGACAGATGTGGAAACTGCTTCTTTCTCTAGTCTTCCACTCACCAAGCTTGGTACTGGCTTCTCAGAAGGTACATTGACCAAAGAGAGGAGTGCTGGGAAGTGCAAGGACTTTAACAACTCCAGATACTTAGATCCAGGAAATATTGAGCTCCAGTATATCTTTGAATCTCCTCCTGCCTTTTGCTTAGTTCTTTAAATAGTAGACATCAGTTAAGTGTTTATTGGTGAGTATCTGAGAGTGTGAGTCAGTGAATGTGTGTGGTCCTGAGAGAAGTGGGAAGCCACTGTACTGACTTCCTATAAGTTAAAATTATTAGGATTGTGTACTCTGTCCTGCTCCCAAGGAATTAAGAACATTTGATTTTCCTCATCTGTAGGATCAATATGATATGAGAAAACCCAGCCAGCCATCAGCCGTGGTTTCAAAGATACTTACAGCTCCCACGTTGTCTGGTTTTCTGCTCCTGTTGTCCCCACAGAAAGAGCTCCTCAAGGTTGTGTTTGTTTGAGGTAGATCCCTACTTTCTGGCAAGAAGGGGCATAAACTGGAATGACAACTGTGTGCAAAGAGGCTAAGGTATCAGCTGGAAGGGTTGGGGAAGGGTCTCCCTGTTCTATTCTATTTGATACAGTCCCAGCTTTCAATTTACCGTATTTGGGGAGTGCTCATCCTCCAAACTTAAGGACAGAAAATATGTGACCCTGAGTTAACCACTAATAATTATACATCAAATCTAAATGCTAATGAGGAGATAAAAGGTGCAGCAGAGCCAAAGTTTCATGGTGAACAAAGAATTTTTAGCTGGAATGTAAAGAATTTTGGTATTGGTATTTAGAGGAAATTCAAGCTGCACTTCCTCTAACTGACAAGACAGGAGATACCTCACAGTTGTTTGGGTCAGGGTTACAATTTTACTGATTTCAGAAATCTAATATTAATCTTAGCATTGACTTCAGTGGAGGATCTATGCAATGTTGTACATCTTTGTGGAAGGTATTTTAATCGTGAAATGGCCTTTTTTTTTTTTTAAAGATGACCGGTAAGGGGATCTCAACCCTTGGCTTGGTGTTGTCAGCACCACGCTCAGCCAGTGAGCAAACCGGCCATCCCTATATAGGATCCGAACCCGTGGCCTTGGTGTTATCAGCACCGCACTCTACCGAGTGAGCCACAGTCCGGCCCTGAAATGGCTTTTTTTTTTCTTGGAAGCTTAACACTTCTTTTTATACACTGTTGGTGGATATACTTTTGATTGTGCTGAATTGATCAATACACTTACAATAAAATAAAAAGAATTTAGGTCTAGTATATAGACAAACTTCCTTGTTATCATGATGTATTAGTCTGTTTCTGTTGCTTATAACAAAATACTTGAAACTGTGTGATTTATAAGAAAACGAAATTTATTGCTTACAGTTTCTGAACCCGGAAAGTCCAAAGTCCATCTGGTGGTAGTGACAACGTCCCAGGGGTCTCACATTGCGAGATGGTGGAAGCAGAGAGAGCAGAGAGAGACAGTTCCTCATGCACTATTCTCTTAAAGCCCTCAGAACCACACCCCTGACCACCATTTTTAATCCATTCACACAGCATGGTCCTACAATCTAATCACCTCAAGGCCCCACCTTTCAATTACCATAATAGGATTTCCCACCCTCAACACTTACAGTGAAGATTAAGCTTCAATGACGTTGGGGGTGCATCCAGTCTACAGATTTCTGCCCCGACCCACCAAAACTCATACAAATACATTAATTTCATCCTCAGTGTCTTAACTTGTTTCAACTCAAAAGTCCAAAGTTCAAAGTCCCATCTCAGAAATCAAAACAAGTTATGTACTGCCAAGATACAATGGTGGGACAACCATAGGGTATATATTTCCATTCCAAAAGGGAGAAATAGGCCAAAAGAAAGGTGTAATAGGTCCTAAGCAAGTCCGAAACCCAGCAGGGCAGGCATTAAATCTCAAAGCTGGTGAATCATGTATGTTGACTCCATGTTCGATGTCCTCTACACACTGGTGTGGGGTTGGGTCCCTAAGTCCTTGGCCATCTCCACCCCTATGGCTTTCCTGGTTTCAGGCCACATGTCAGCTCTCTTGGGCTGGGGTTCCACTCTGGTAGCTCCACAGGTCTGGGATCGCCATGGTAGTCCCACTCTTATGGCTCCACTAGGCATGGCGCTGATGGGGTTTTTCTGCTGCAGCTCTGACCCCATGTTTCTACTTGGCATTGCTGTAGTGAAGGCTGTCTGTGGTGACTTCGTCCATGTGATGGATTTCTTCCTGGGCCCTCAGACTTTTCCATACATCCTTTGAAATCAGGGAGGCTCCCAAGCCTCCACAGCTCTGGCATTCTGCCAGCCTGAAGACTTAACACTACATGCATGCTGCCAAGGCTTCCAGCTTTTATCTTCCAAAGCTGTGGGTCCAGCCTCACCTGGGACCAATTTAGCCATGGCTGGAGCAGCCAAAGTAGCTGGGGTGCTGGTGTTGGAAGCAGCTTCCTGAGGTGGACCTGGGCAGTAAGCCTGTGGAGGGCACCTCAGGCCTGTTCCTCAAGACAATTTTGTCTCCCTGGGCCTTTGGGCCTGAAATGGAAGGATTGGCCCCAGAGGCTTCTGCAGTGCCTTCAGGGCCTTTTTCTCCTTCTCTTGATGATCGCTTTCTTTTGTACTTATCTTCTTAGCACCATTGCATTTTTCTTTTGAAAATGCTTTCTGCTTCTCTACACATGCCAGGCTGCAAATTTTCCAAATTTTTATGCCCTGCTTCCCTTTTAAATTCTGGCTTTATGTCATGCCTTTGCCACCATAACAGTATAGGCTGTTACAAGTAGCCATGCAGCTTCCTTAAGGCTTTGCTGCTTAGAAATTTTCTTCTACCAAATACTCTCGTTCACAACTTCTACGTTTCAACTTCCACGAAGTCCTAGGGCATGGACAGAATGCAGTGAAATTCCTTGTCAGTTCACAGTAAGGGTGATCTTTGCCCCAGTTTCCAATAAACTCCTTCTTATTTCTATCTGAGACATCCTTAGAATGGTCTTTACAGTCCATATTTCTATCAGCATTCTGCTTGCCACCACACAACCAGTCTCTATGACATTCCAAACTTTCCCTGGTCTTTTTGTCTTCTTCTGAGTCCTCCAAACTCCTCCAACCTTTGCCTAACACCCAGTTCCAAAGCTGTTTCCACATTTTCAAGTATCTGTTATAAGAAACACCACAACTCTCTGGTACCAACTTTCTGTATTATTCTGTTTCTGTTGCTTACAACAGAATACTTGAAACTGGGTGATTTATAAAGAAAATGAAGTTTATTGCTTATGGTTGCTAAGCCTGGGTGTCTTCTTCTGAGTCCTCCTTTCCCTGGTCTTTTTGTCTTCTTCTGAGTCCTCCAAACTCCTCCAACCTTTGCCTAACACCCAGTTCCAAAGCTGTTTCCACATTTTCAAGTATCTGTTATAAGAAACACCACAACTCTCTGGTACCAACTTTCTGTATTATTCTGTTTCTGTTGCTTACAACAGAATACTTGAAACTGGGTGATTTATAAAGAAAATGAAGTTTATTGCTTATGGTTGCTAAGCCTGGGAAGTCCAGAGTCTATCTGGCAATGGTGACCATGGCCCACGGGTCTCACATTGCAAGATGGTGGAAGCATAGAGAACAGAGAGAGACAGACTCTCCTCTCTCTTCTTTTAAAGCCCTCAGAACTACACCCCTGACCACCATTTTTAATCCATTTACTACATGGTCCTATAATCTAATCACCTCTTTAAGGCCCTACCTTTCAATTACCATAATAGGATTTCCCACCCTCAACATTTACAGTGAGGATTAAGCTTCGATGAGGTGAGGGGGGGGGCATACAGTCCGCAGGACATGAATAAGCTGAAAATTTCTTTGACAAGTATAGACTTCTACTCTCTGGAATAAATTATAGGATTAAATAGCAAACTCTGATTGAGGATCTGCTGTATGCCCAGTACTGATCAGCTGGCGAATGTGATGGAAGATCAAACAAAAGGAAAAGACATAAATGTCCTACTACATTTACAGTAAACTAAGTGTATAGAATGTGGTGTAAACATTTCAAAAGCCATTCAATTCAGTATTTTTTGAGCATCTCATATAGGTCACCTACTTTATTTTTTTTTTCATTTCATATCTCCAGACTACTCTGTCTCGAGTTTCAGCTAGTTTAAAAACTAAATGATGCCATTGGTCATGACAGAAGCTGAGAGAACTAAAATTATCCCATTTCCAGTAGTAGTGCAAAAAAGGCAAATTGGCCTGGAATGATTCATTGATTCATTAGAAGCATAGCCTCCCTCATCAAAGGATGGCATGTCCTGTCTTTAGAGAAGTAATTTGTGTGATATAATTATGAGTGCTGACAGCTTAAAGGGCTTTGTTACCTGTAGGAATCTGTGACTCAGCATCTAGCTGCCTGGAAGCAGGTTCTTGGCATGCTGTCAAAGCTCAAGGTGGGCTTTAGGTCATCCAAGTCAATTCCTCCTCAAAAATTTTTTTTAAACAAGTGAGGACCTGAAGTTTAGAGAAGTCATTTGCCAATGTAGTGAGTTACTGCCAGAGGAATATCAGGAAAAATGTAAAATTTGAGAAAAAATTACTGGGTGTCCTTCAGAATGGTAGGCATTGACTAATGAACCCTTCCAGATAATCTGATTCTATAGTGACCTATACCTTTCTTTGTCTTTGAATTGCTTAAAACTGTAAAGTTGTAGAAAACTGAGGGTAATATAAATTATTCTTGTCTGTAGAAATGCAAATGAATTTTATCTTGTGGAGAAGCAGCTGATCACCACACCCCCCACACAAGAAGCTAGTTTTGCATCTATTAACAAATTTATTTCAGCATTTGTAGTTGCCTCTTGAACCAGTTTTTAACATCTTACTGGGTCTGTCTTTAATTAATGAGTTAAATAAAATCTTTGACGTGTTCATTTTATATTTGTATAGCAGTCACAATTTTAACTTAAAAAAATTATCCTTTGACAGGAAGAAACCAGGATTTTAGTACGTGCTATTTGTTCCTTCTGTTAAAATAATAAATTTTCAACAAATTTAGTTTAAAGATATAATTAGCTCTTATTAGCAATTCATGAATTGAGGCAGCATCTCATTGTATAAAATAGAATAGGTGCTCCACTGGGCATGGCATGGTTTTTTTTAAGGTGGAAACAAGGAAACAAAATAATTTAAAAATGGATTGGTTAACATCAGGTTACTTTAGATTTCTTAAGGGTAAGAAAACAGAGGGAAACTTACTTATCACAAGGGTTAAAACAGAGGAAACTTATCACACTGGCTCAGGTTACTGGGCCCTTCCTGACTGATTGCTACAAATCTGTTTTCAGGGAAAACTGGTCTGTTTTGGGTTTTACCTGTTTCCTTAAAGTTTCAGTTTGATTATTTAGTACTTAGCACCAGTGACTCCATTTTGGGTTAGTCTTTTGAGGCCTGCTACAGGAGCTTAGTCCAAAACAATGGCCTCCTATAAATTTTGTTTAACATTTCACTGTGAATAGGTATAGGTACCATTTACACGGATTTCTGAAATAACTAAGCAATCACTTGTAATTTTTTTTCTCACATTTTTATATGTTTATTGGCCATGTTGGTAACATCTTTTTTAAAAAATAATTTCTTAAGGTGAATTTCATGTAATATAAAATTAACTATTTTAAAGTGAACAATCAGTGGTATTTAGTACATTCATAAGGTAGTGCAACTACACCTCTATCTAGTTTCAAAACATTTTTATCATTCTAGAGTAAAATCCTTTATCTAGGAAGAAATTTGTCCCCATTTGTCCCTCCCCATATCCCCTGGTAACAACCAATCTGCATTCTGTCTCTATGGAATTTTCTATTTTGGATTTTTATATAAATAGAATCATATAATATGTGACCTTTTGTGTCTGGCTGCTGTCACTTAGCATAGTGTTTTGGAGGTCTATCCATATTGTAGCATAAACCAGTACTTCATTCCTTTTTATGGCTGAGTAGTATTCCATTGTATGTATATACCACGATTTGTTTATCTGTTCATGGATTGATGGACATTTGGGCTTTTTCTACCTTTTGGCTATTGTGAATAGTGCTGCTGTGAACACATGTGTACATGTACTTGTCTGAGTACCTGATTTCAATTCTTTTGAGTACATACCTAAGAATGGAATCATACGGTAATTCTATGTTTAACTTTTTGAGGAAACACCAAACTGTTTCCACAGAGGTTGAACTATTTTACATTTTACATTTTTAGCATTTCCTTAATGACTATAAATGTTCAGCATCTTTTCATGTGCTTGTTAATCATATAGAATTTTGAACAATGCATCATATTTTGAATATACTAGGAAGGCTAACTTTTGAAAAGCACTCTTTGTTGACTCTCACTGTAGTACAAATAATTACCTCCTAATTTATGTCTCTTACTTCAGGATTTTATATATTAACTTTTATTAAAGTGATTCCTGTAGAAGAAGCTATCTTTTCTGGAGAAAACTAGAAAGGATTTCTCCACCTTCTACATGATACTCTATGTGGAGTTTTCACAGATCAGGCCTGAATCTTCCACAGTATCAGGTAAGTGCTCTTAAGGAACTCAGAAAAATGTTGCTATAGTGATAATATCTGTCTTTATGAAACACTGCTGTTGAGCTGTTTTATGCCCTAAAATCTCTCTTTGTAAGATTTATTTGCTGATTTGCTTTTTTAATGTGGTTTTGTAGTACATTTTAAATAATGGTAACAAGAGCAGCAACAATAACTAACATTTATTGGACATTACTAGGTGCCAGACTCTCTACTACATGTTTTACATAGATTATCTCCTTTTTAAATTTTTTCAAGTTTATTTATTAATATATATTTTTTACATTCTATGATGTTGTGGAGCAGTTGAGGGGAGGGAGAGAGGAAAAGGGGGAAGGAAATAGGGTGGGAGAAGGAGGAAGAAGGAGGGGCGGGGTTGATTCCTGTGGTACCCCCCTCATTCCTGCCGGGGAGACCAGGGGCCTTCCAGTGGTGGCTTGGTCATTGCTGAGCTGGTGCAGATGTCAGGAGGGTGCAGCTGAAGCCCTCATCCCCACTGTCCCAGCTTGGGAGCCCAGGGCGGTTCTTGGGGCAGCTTGGTTGTCGTTGCTGGGCTGGTTGTGGGTGTCATGGGGGCATGTCTGAGGTCCCCAGGTCTCCTCCCTCCCTGGCTTGGTAGCTCAGGGGACTTCTGGTCCTTCTAGGTTTTATAGGTGTTCTTTGGTGATGTGAGAACTTTACTAGTTAATATCAAATTTTGTCTCTGTTCTGTGGCTATCTTGTTTTTGGGCTGGCCTGTGGCTCTGGGCTGGCCCGTGGCTCACTCAGGAGAGTGCGGTGCTGATAACACCAAGGCCACGGGTTCGGATCCTATATAAGGATGGCTGGTTAGCTCACTGGCTAAGCGTGGTGCTGACAACACCAAGCCAAGGGTTGAGATCCCCTTACCAGTCATCTTTAAAAAAAATAAAAATAAATAAATAAATAAAATAAAATATGATGACTTTAAGGAATAGCACTGATAAGGCCACAGTAAACTTGCTTGCTGGAAGTAGGGGTGGTGAGGTTTCATTGATTTATATATTTCAATCTTTAATCTAGGTGGAATGAAAAAAGAAGAAAGGGCAACAAAGTGGTCAATATATGATGGCAGTGACAAAATGTATCATCTAGAAGAGAAAATAAAGCAATTATCCAAGTAACACGGAAGCCTCAGCTCATCCCTCATTTCAAGAAATGAGATTTTCTTCTATCCTGGCCCTTTGAGAAGTATAATACTCTAAAATTACAAAATATTTTATAGTTTCTCAACACTCTTCTCTCATATGTGCCCACAACTATGCTGAGAAGTAGTTTGGGAAGGATAGTGTTGGGAAAACCACAGGCTTGGCCAAGGTCCTACAGTTGTCTAGTGATTCTCGATCTTGGTTTTTTTGATGCCTCAGGCTGTCTTATCGCAGAATTTAAAGAAAATGTCGTAAAATTATTATTTTTAATGTTGTGAATTTTAAAAATTCACTTCCTTAAGTTTACAGGAGAAGAGAATGTTGCCTAATAAAACAGACAATAATAGGGGAGGGAACTTTCAAAAAAATGTTAACTTTTTTAGGAAAAAGATCTTAGGGATAAAACACACTTTTTATTTTTATTTTTTTTTGTGACTGGTAAGGGGATTGCAACCCCTGGCTCGGTGTCGTCCACACCACGCTCAGCCAGTGAGCGCACCGGCCATCCCTACATAGGATCCGAACCTGCGGCCTTGGCGCTACCAGCACTGTGCTCTCCTGAGTGAGCCACTGGGTCGGCCCTAAAACACACTTTTTAAAGGTCACTTTTTTATACTTCAAATTGGGTTGAAAGGTTACATCTCCTATTCTCCAAAGTTAGCCAAAAGTGTACCAAATTCTTATCAGATGTCTGGTGTGTACCAAGTTCTATGCTGGATGCCTGAGAAATTAAAACATGACCCTTGCTCTTAATCCCATAAAAATTATGAAACCTATACAATTAACTATAGCACGTGATAGAATATGATGAATGCCTCAAGCTATATCTAAAGCGTTATAGGAAATCAAGATGAAGATTCCCCTTTCAGCAGTAGAGATTGAGAAAGACTTCATGGAAGAGGAGATATTTGAGCCAAGTCTTGAAGGATGTATAGATTAAGAGTGAGAGAGCGAGCTAGCGAGAGAGAAAGAGAGAGAGACAACAGGTAGAGGGAGTAGTTTGAGTATAGGCTCAGAAGGAGGAATATTTAGAGTATATAATGAATGGGGATTTGTGAACAAGTTTGTATTCCCTGACCTGACAAAAATTGTTAGAAAGATTTCTCCAACAGCTGGTTCTTTGTATGCCTATTAATGTTCTTTTCCCATTCCTACCCCATCCCAAACAAAACAAAAGAAGAGAAATTAATTCTTTCATTCAACAAACTTTTATTGAGTACCTGCTCTGTCACAAGTGCTTTGTTAGGAACATAAACTATAAAGATAAACTAGTCTTGCCCTCAAAGAGCTCACAGTCTGGTGGGCTCTTTTCTACCCAAGAGTTAGGGAAGATCATACAGAAGGCCCATTTTATTTGAAATGGGGCCACCTTGAAAAAGAATGAGCTTGGCTACGCTGGGCTGATCGCCTGAGCTCTGTTTTTAGCCCTTGGGAGCAACCTCAGGATGTGTGGCATACCAAGAGAACAGCTGCATACTATATTCTGAAAATGACGAAAGTGGCGCCTCTGTTTTTCCAGACCCACAGCAATGACTCTCACTGGGAAGGAGAGCCAAGCTCTTTCTCTCCTGGCTTGTGCTATTGGGCATGCTGCACCATAGAATTTTAGAGGGGAAGTTTCATATTTTCTTGCCTTTATCCTAAAGAAAGAAGATATGGAGGAAGGAAGGGATAAAAGGATGATAAACTATAGAGGATTCTCACTTTAAAAAAATGTACAGAATTCATGTATTGATATTTCAGCCAGAGATAATAATAATATTTGTTCAGATAGTAGATAATATTTATTGACTGCTTACTTTGTGCCAGACACCATGATGAGGGCTTTAACATACAACATCCAATTTAAACCTCACAACAGTCCTAAAGATTAGCTACTATTTTCATTACCTTTCACATGAGGAAACCAAAGCTTAAAAAGACTAAGTAACTTTCTCATGTCACATAACTCATAAGTGAATATAATGGAAAGTTTATTAAAATGGGTTTTATATTTCATATTTTATGGAGAAAACTGAGGCCTAAAGAGATATGATTAGTCCACAGGCACAGAGAAGAATGATGTCAGAGCCAGATTTAGAATGCGTATCTCAATTTTGTGACTCTTAAAATTTAAAAAAATCTTTTATAATAGAAAATTTTAAATATATGTATATCTGTCTGTATCTATGTCTATATGTATCACCCAGCTTCTACGATTACCTCTTCGTGACCAATCTTATTTCATCTGTAACTCCATTCTCCTGCCCCCCCACCGTATTAGTTTGAAGCAAACACTGAACATCATATTCTTTCACCTATAAATCTATGAGAATGTTTCCCTAAAAAATGACTCATTTGAAAAACATAATAATAATAATACCATCATCACACTTAAAAATTAATAGAAACTCCTTAATACTATCACTATCTAGTCTGAGTTCAAATTTCCAATTGTCTCATAAATGCCATAATTTTTTTTTTACAGTTTGTTTGAATCAGGACCCAGACAAGGTCCATCCATTACCATAAGTTGATCTATCTTTCAAGTCTCTTTCAATCTGTAGCTTTCTATCTCTTTTATTTTCTTGTAATGTAGTTGAAAAAAGTAATTGTTTGTCCTATAGAGTTTCCTGCAATTTTGATTTTGTTGATCGTATCCTTGTGGTGTAGTTTAAGATGTTCTTCTGTCTTCTGTATTTCTTGTAAATTAACAGTTGTGTCTAGAGGCTTGATCAGAGTCAGAGTTGATTTTTTTTGGAAAGATTATGTCATAGGTGATGTGGCATTTCCCCATTGAGAGGCACATAATGCCTGGTTTTCTCTCTTTTTGTAATGTTAAAAAACACTGATGCTTAATGCCCAGGTACATTAATTTGTTAGAGGTTGCAAGGTCTTCCATTTCCACTTGTGATGGAATATCAAGAATAGAATTCAACCTTTCACCATAAGTAACTAAAAAACCCAACAGGAAATATAAAACATTGGTTTTGTGATATAGGATAGTGAGCATCACAAGACTGTGATCCTTAAAGGAAGGGAAATGACACAATGTCTGGCATCCAGTGAAAAATTACCAGACATGCAAAGAAATAGGATAATACCACCCATAACATGGATAAAATTTAATGTATAGAAACAGAATCCAGAAATGACACAGATCATAGAATTAAGCAACAAAGATATTAGAACAGCTTTATAAATGTGCTTCACATGTTCAAGAGGTAGAGGAAAGCATAAGCAGAACAAGGAGAGAAATGGAAGATATATAAAAAGACCCAAATCAAATTTCTAAAGATGAAAAATACAGTATTTGAAATGAAAAGTATGTTTAGATGAAATTAACAGATTAGACACAGTAGAAGGAAAGATTAGTCCATTTGAAGACATAGCAATAGAAACTATCCAAAATAAAGCACAGAGAAAAAAGACTGAAAGAAATAAAGGAATGAACAGATCATCAGTGAGCGATGGGACAATATCAAGTGGTCTAACATATATGTAACTGGAGTTGGAGAAGGTCAGGGACAACAGAAAAATATTTGAAGAAGTAATAGCTGAAAAAGTTTCCAAGTACCTTAACAGGACATGGAGACTTCTTCTTATGTTGTAATGAAAGACAGGATTGCTTTTCTGCAGTTAAAGAGAATGGTTTCATGATGAGCAGGCAGAAAGCTATAAACTGTAAACTAACCTTTTTAGACTAAATGGTGATCTTCTATATGACATATGGTGTTGCTTTCCACTTAGGACCATCTTAGAAAGATTGTGATGTTTATCTTTTTGTTTTGCTCATTTTTTTTATCCTTGAATCTCTTATTCACTCTTAAAGTGATTCCCTTCACTCACCTGCCAAATACCTACAAAGTGCCCTGATACCCTAGGAAGTCCTGTACCTGTTTCCTGAGCTGCTGCCTGGGCTCTAGACTCCTTCCTTTCATTGGTGCATCCACTTCCAGCTTCCACTAATGAAATTTTAACTCACTTTGGTCCTGCCTGTCAGCTTATCTTAAAGGCTAATGCTTGATAATTAATTCTAGTGGATTCCAGTGGGTTAATGTACAACACTAATAGGTTAACATTCACATCTAAAAGGCCATCCAGAAGTATGTTTTAATTCCTATTTATTTATTTAGGATCCAGCTCAAATGCAGTCTTATTTATTCAACAGTCATTTCTCTAGTGGTATCATGGGTCATATACTGTACTACAATGAGTAAGACCTAGCTTCTGCACTCTGGAGCCTCACAGACCTGAAAGACAGACTTATAAACGAATGCAAGTTGATATCACATAAATATGGGAAAGTAAGTATGAATGAAGGTTCTGAACACTCAGTGGAGAACAGCTGTTAGGGCCTGTGGCACTCAAGAATAGAGACCTTTTTTTTTTTCGTGACCGGCAACGGATTGCAACCCTCAGTGTCGCGCCCGTACCGGACTGGGACCGGCAACGGGATTGCAACCCTCGGTGTTGCGCCTGCTCCTCGCTCAGCCAGTGAGCGGCCGGTCTGTACGTGTTTTTTTTCCTTTTTGTCTTTTTTCGTGTCCGGCAACGGATTGCAACCCTCAGTGTCGCGCCCGTACCGGACTGGGACCGGCAACGGGATTGCAACCCTCGGTGTTGCGCCTGCTCCTCGCTCAGCCAGTGAGCGGCCGGTCTGTACGTGGGATCCGAACCCTCTGTGCGCTCCCAAGCGGCGCATTGTAGCAGTGCGCCCCCAAGCGGCGCACTGTAGCAGTGCGCCACCGGGCCGGCCCCCGTGGAATAGAGACCTTTTTGATAGGACTGAAAGAGAAATAGGAGTGCAACAGTTTTGAGAAAGTGAAGAGAATTTCAGGCAAAGAAAACATGGTCAAAAGCACAGAGATAACTAACAATAATATTAATTGCTATTTAGTAAGTCTTTTTTATGGGTCAGGCACAAAGGCTTGCATACATTATCTCCCTTGACTCTCACAAAAACTTCTTAAATGGGTATTTTTTTTCCTTTTTGTCTTTTTTACTGACCGGCAACGGGATCGCAACCTATCTCCCTTGACTCTCACAAAAACTTCTTAAATGGGTATTTTTTTTCCTTTTTGTCTTTTTTACTGACCGGCAACGGGATCGCAACCCTCGGTGTTGTGCCCGCACCGCGCTCAGCCAATGAGCAGGAACCGGTCTCCACATGGGATCCAAACCCTTGGCGGGAGCGCCGCTGTGCTCCCAAGTGGTGCACTCTCCAGTGCGCCACCAGGCCGGCCCTTAAATGGGTATTTTTATAACATCGACTTTGCAGATCAGCAAACTGAGGCTTGCGTACTTTCATAATTTGCCCAAAGTTGTCTAACATGGCAGAGCTAGGATTAGAACAAAGATCTGATTCCAAAGTCTGTACTCTTAATCCTTTAATTACTGAAAAAAGCTTATGTTTAGGATATAGTAGAGTGAGAGCAAGGTAGTAATAGGAGAGAAGGCAGGGAAGGTTCATAAAGGCCAGACTTACGAAGGGTTTTATGTGTTATATGTCCAAGAAATTGTTCTTCATCTATTTCTTGCTCCCAACCCCTAACCCCCAAGCCATAAGGAATCTTATTTTTCCCTCTTAACCCCCAACACTTAATATTTATACCACACATGCACTTAATAATCTGTGTTCTTTCCTTATTTCCCTCTGTTTACCATGAGGCAACAAAGTCTTAATCAAAGGAATTACTTTTTTAGAAAATTGTATATATTTCAGGTGTAAAACTTGATGATTTGATATACATATACATTGTGAAATAATCACAAAATCAAAGTAATTAACACCTATCACTTCACATAATTATGTGTGAGTGTATATGTGTGTGTGTGTGTGTGGTGAGATCACTAAGAAGAATTATCTTCTTAGCAGATTTCAAGTATACAGTATAGTATTGTTACCTGTGGTAACCATGCTACACAGTAGATCTCTAGAACTTATTCAACTTGCGTATCCGAAACTTTCTACCCTTTAACCAACATCTCCCAATATCCCCTTTCCTCCAGCCCCTGCTAACCACCATTTTACTCTTTGCTTCTATGAATTTGACTATTTTAGATTACACATGTAAGTGAGATCGTACAGTATTTGTCCTTCTGTGTCTGGCTTATTTCTCTTAGCATAATGTCCTCCAGTTCCATCCATTTTGTTGTAAATGGCAGGATTCTCTTTATCCATTCATCTGTCAATGGATGTTTAAGTTGTTTCATATCTTGGCTATTGTGAATAATGCTGCAGTGAACACAAGGAGTGCAGGTATCTCTTCAAGATCCTGATTTCACAAAGAATTATTTCTTATTCTTCATCTTCATCCCTCACAGTCTCTCACTCATTTAGTGAATGTGCTCTAAATGAGTAAGTGAATGAGTGAATGAAACTAAAGGAAAACCTAAGGTGATGGAAAGTTTGGGCACCTGGGCTTTGCAGTTCTTTATCTGAGAAGTTATGGTTGCCTTGGAGAAACTGGAAACTCTCAGAATAATTTTTAGGCCATTTCTATATGCCAATTGGTAAGTCATGTAGCCCCAGCATTGACCCCCAGGTTTCAGTGACTATGACATCATAATGGGACAAGCCAACTGAGCTTTCTGCCAAAATTTACAGGAAAATTTGGGCTGAGCCACAAATATTATAAGCTCTAACCTAGGGATTGAACAGCTCTTCCAGTAGTTATTGCTGATTTCTGGATGTTGTGCCTCCCTTTCCTGGGATCCATTTGATGTTCGGCATCTAGCTATAAATCAGACCTGCGCCCCAGTGGGTAGGCTGGGATTGGGGAGCAGAGGGAGGGAGAGCAGCTGGAGAGACCTAGAGATATTAACTAAGAATTTGCAAATCAGGAAGGAAGGCAGGAATGCAGGCTTATCTGGATGACTTTTTCTGCAGACATGCTGCCTGGCTGTGGCCTTGGCCAGTTGTGTCTGTGGAAGAAATTGAGTTTTCTTTTCCTAAACCTTTCTCCCTCAAATTCCTAGACCTGGAGCATACCCAAATCTCTTTCACCCGCTTCCCTACACAGTCAGGAATGAATTACTTGATTCAAGTCCTGACTGCCAGTTACTAACTGTGTGACTTTAGGCAAGCTATATATTCTCTCTGACCTTTGGTTTCTTCCATGGTAACATGGAGTTATACCTACCGTCCTGCCACCCCTCATGTAGTTGTTAGGAGAATGAAATGAGATAATAGGGTTGAAAGTGTTTTGTGAATTATCAAGCTCTGTGCAATTGTAAGGGAGGAAGATGTGGTTTCCTGAGGGGGACTTGGGATGTGGGACCCAGATTGAGTAAACCCTTCTTTCTGTGCTGCCTAATGTACCACAAGGTGGCAGCAGGATTCTATCTTTGCTCTTGTCTTCTTTAGTGGAGGATAGAGTGGGCAGAAAATAGGAAAGAGCTTTGGATGCTGCTTTGCTCTATTTTGCAAAGTTGTAGAGGATTTCTTTAACACTGCCTACATTTCTCACTTCACCAAATCCCTCAACTCTTTATTATATAATTTCTTAAAGGGCCCACATTCCCAAAATTGAATCTCGGGACGATTTCTCCACTGTTGAAGAGGCACAAAGAGGGGAAATAATTTGTCCAAGATTAAACAATCAGTTCATTCAAGAGTTAAGATTTCAATCCAAGTTTCTCCCTGTGGGTTTGGTCTCTTTGAGAATGTGAGTATTTTCAAGGTGTTTTGGGAGGCTTGAAGAAGCTTTGTTTCTCCCAGTGGTGAGGATTTTGAGGGCTTCCTGAAGCAGAGGGAAATAGGAGACCCCTTTGTATAATGAATGTGAAAAATCTTTTTTTTTTTTTTTTTTGGTTAAATTTTTATTTTGTCAATATACACTGTATATGATTATTATGGCCCATCACCGACACCTCCCTCCCTCCTCCCTCTCTCCCCTCCCCCCCAAGAATGTCCTTTCCGTTTGCTTGTTGTAACAACTTCATAAAAGTATAGTTGTTATATCTTCTTCCCCACCCCACCCCCGG
>NW_007731091.1:39704-41142 GCF_000696425.1 Galeopterus variegatus | reverse complement strand
ACAGGTGTACCTTCGACTTGATGATTTCCATTCCTTTGGATATATTCCCAGCAGTGGGATAGCTGGGTCATATGGTAGATCTATCTGCAACTGTTTGAGGAACCTCCAAACCATTTTCCATAGGGGTTGCACCATTGTGCATTCCCACCAACAGTGTAAGAGAGTTCCTTTTTCTCCGCAGCCACGCCAGCATTTATCTTTCGGTGTCTTTTGGATTTTTGCCATCCTAACTGGGGTGAGATGGTATCTCAGTGTGGTTTTGATTTGCATTTCCTGGATGCTGAGTGATGTTGAGCATTTTTTCATATGACTGTTGGCCATTTGCATATCTTCTTTAGAGAAATGCTTACTTAGTTCTTTTGCCCATTTTTTGATTGGGTTGCTTGTTTTTTTCTTGTAAAGTTGTTTGAGTTCTTTATATATTCTGGATATTAGTCCTTTGTTGGATGTGTATTTTGCAAATATTTTCTCCCACTCTGTTGGTTGTCTTTTAGCTCTGTTAATTGTTTCTTTTGCTGTGCAGAAGCTTTTTAGTTTGATATAGTCCCATTTGTTTATTTTTCCTTTGGTTGCCTGTGCTTTTGGGGTCATATTCATGAAGTCTGTGCCCAGCCCTATTTGCTGAAGGGTTTCTCCTATGTTTTCTTTAATAAGTTTTATTGTTTCGGGGTGTATATTTAAATCCTTGATCCATTTTGAGTTGATTTTAGTACATGGTGAGAGGTATGGGTCTAGTTTCAATCTCCTGCATATGGATATCCAGTTATCCCAGCACCCTTTGCTGAAGAGGGAGTCCCGACCCCAGTGAATAGGCTTGGTGCCTTTGTCGAAGATCAAATGGCAGTAAGTGCGTGGGTTGATTTCTGGGTGTTCTGTTCTATTCCATTGATCAGTGTCTCTGTTTTTGTACCAGTACCATGCTGTTTTGGTTATTGTGGCTTTGTAGTATAGTTTAAAGTCAGGTAGAGTAATACCTCCAGCTTTATTTTTTTTGCTCAGCGTTGCTTTGGCTATTCGTGGTCTTTTGTTATTCCAGATAAATGACTGTATAGTTCTTTCCATTTCTGAGAGAAATGTCATAGGAATTTTGATGGGGATTGCATTAAATTTGTATATTACTTTGGGTAGTATAGTCATTTTCACTATATTGATTCTTCCAATCCAGGAGCATGGGATGTCTTTCCATCTTCTTGTATCCTCTCTGTGAAAAATCTTTTGAAGTGTTGCCAAAAGCATTTGATTAGGAACCCCCAATTATCTGAAAGGTAAGCCTTAGAAACTCTCAGGTATGTATGCTAGAAGGACTGCAACAGACACCTCAGGAGAAATAATCCGTGTTGCATTGTTTTAAGGGACGCACTTCAGGATATGGAGCTTTTTTTTTTTTTTTTTTTTTTTTTTTTTTTTTTTTTTTTTTTCGTGTCCGGCTTTTTTTTTT
>NW_007731091.1:32182-39503 GCF_000696425.1 Galeopterus variegatus | reverse complement strand
ATATGGGATCCGAACCCTCGGACGGGAGCGCTGCCGCGCTTCCCAAGCGGCGCACCATCCAGTGCGCCACCGGGCCGGCCCCAGGATATGGAGCTTTTGCATTAGGCTTTTCCTCCCAATTACATTCTTCTCAGAGGCGAATGTTCAAATGAAACCATTCTCTGTATACATTAGTTTATGGCAAAGGAAGGCAAGAATGAGGGAAGCCAACCTAAAACATTTGCTGTTGATAAGCCACATGAAGTTGGAAGAGTGATGGAATAAAAATGTGGGCTTGAGAGTCCAACAGATTTTGTTTCAAAGCCTGCCCCAGTTGCTTACTTTTATAGGCACTTTTCATAGGTTCCAGTTTTCTTATCTATAAAATGGGGGTAATAAGATCTACCTTATTAGCTATGTAATCTGTATAAGTTATTTAACCTCTGTGTATCTCGGTTATATTGTCTGTATAATGAGGATAACAATAAAATGAAAACTCCTACTTCATATGGTTTTATAATGATTAATAAGTTGTTACTTAGAACTATGCATAACACATAATAAGCACTTGGTATTAGCTTTTGTTTTGGGTATTATGATTATTATTACCACCACCATAGAGGGTTGTTGTGAGGATTAAACGAGATAGTGTATGTAAAGTTTTTAAAGACAGTAGGCACTCAATGAAATGGCATTTATTTTTATTTATATGTAATTAGTAACCAAAGTGATAAATAGTATTCACAGCAAATTAACCTGCGTACTTATGATCTAGGTACAGGAGTATTATTTTGTCACTTGTTTTATGCTTATTCCTGCTCCATTATTTGAGGATAATTCTTGGCTTTTCAAATTATAGATTCATCTTTTTGGTAATCTAAAGGCAAAAATAGGAATTAACATTTATTGAGCCCTTAGTATATGCCATACCCTGTGCTCTATGTATATTGTCTCAGTTCAAAGGATTCAGTAACTTGTTTAAGTCCATATAGCTAGTAAGTGATGGAACTGGGATTTTAACTGAAGCAGTCTGATTCCAGAATGTTTTCTTGTTGATTATGCTATCCTGCCTGCCTTAGAAAATGTTTAGACTAAGAGGATCCTATTTCTTAGCAGTAGAATTATAATATCCTGAAGCTAAAAGGTATTTAAGAATTCATCATGTAATTTATAATATGTTTCAGGCATAATAAAAATGTCCATAACCAATTACCTGACATATCCACTTCTGGGAATCTAACCTAAGGAAATAATCCATAATATAGTCACAATTTTATGGATAAAGATGCTATCACAGGGTCATTTATCATATGGAAAAAATTTAAAGCAATCTAAACATCTAACTACAGAAATGGTTAGTAAAATATGGTATATCTACTTGATGACTTATTATGTAGCTCTAAGTAATCGTAAATGGTGGTGCTGTTTGGAACTTCGTAAGAAAACAGATGCTCTACGTATGTAAACTCATGAGAAGATAAGTAAATAATAAATGTTTTCTTTTTCCTTCCTGTATATTAATCTTTTACTTCCTCATTTCAGCAAGATGAATAGGACAAAGGGATTCTCAATCATGTTACTCATTAGGATTTGAGGAATTTAGGTAATTTATAAAGGTTGAATCTTCTCTTGCTGATAGAAAATCTGAAGGTTAATTTTTTCTTCACTCAGCAAGTGGATCTGGCTCCATGCTGGACATTTAGGAAGAGTAAAGAGATGTAAAGGCCTGAATCTTCTGGTGAGGTGCTTACGGTTTTGTTAGAGAAAGGCTGGCCGCCTAGAAGCAGAGTACTATGTGTAGAATTAGGGAATGGTTGGGCAGCAGGAATAGATGACTTTGCATACATGTGCTGAGGGGATCCAGGACTAGAGGTACAGTACGAGTCAGGGATGCTGAGGAAAGGCTCTTTAGGGGAGGTGAATCTAGGACTAGACCTTGAAGAAAATTATGGATCAAAATTGGTTTCTTTTTAGACCAGAGGAGGAGCATCGTGGGCAAAGGCCGAGAGACTGTAGTAACCGTATGTTATGGACAAAGTAAGTGACTACCTTAATTAGAGTAGAAGGGCCACCTTGGGAAGATGAAGGGGTACGCTTTGCTTTGCCTTTTAATAATATAGGATCACTTAAACACACATAGTGTAGATAATTAAAAAACTCATGGGTTGATCCTTTTGTCTTGGCTTTCTGCGCCAGACTCAAGGATTGTGAATTTTATTTTCAATTATCTTTTTCTTGACCATCTTTAGGGCTGTGTGTTTGAGATGGGTGCTGTGTCAAGAAATTAAGAGCTTTTTTAGGGCCGGCTGGTGGCTCACTTGGGAGAGCGTGGTGCTAACAACACCAAGTGAAGGTTTAAGATCATCTTCTTACCGGTCATCTTTAAGAAAAAAAAAAGACATTAAGAGCTTTTATAGCAGTGACCTGATTTTTGCCAGTTATCTTCCCATATCCATTGACATGAACAACCTTATTTCTGTTTGAATAAGGGTGATTCCACCTGTTAAAGCTTTTACCGCAGTACTCTTCTGCTCTATCATCTTCTCTAAATTCAAGCGAACTTCAGACATTTTAATTCCCCTAGACGCAAAACCTTTTCCGTGGGCTGTATGGTAATAATGAGAGTTATTCAGTAAAGCCTTAGAAGGAATACAATCAACATTCAAGCATGCTCCACCAAGTGTTTCATTTTTTCAACACATACTGTCTTGAAGCCTAATGGGCAGCATTAATAGCAGGAACACAGGTAGAATTCCAGTCAATACCAGATTCCAAACTAAAATTCCAAATATCTATGCTATTGGTGATGTTGTTGCTGGTCCAATGATGCTGGCTCACAAAGCAGAGGATGAAGGCATTATCTGTGTTGAAGGAATGGCTGGTGGCGCTGTGCACATTGACTACAATTGTGTGCCATTGGTGATTTACACACACCCTGAAGTTGCTTGCGTTGGCAAATCAGAACAGTTGAAGGAAGAGGGTGTTGAGTACAAAGTTGGGAAATTCCCATTTGCTGCTAACAGCAGAGCTAAGACAAATGGTGACATAGATGACATGGTGAAAATTATTGGGCAGAAATCCACAGAGTACTGAGAGCACATATTCTAGGACCAGGTGCTGCAGAAATGGTAAATGAAGCTGCTCTTGCTTTGGAATATGGAGCATCCTGTGAAGATATAGCGAGAGTCTGTCATGTGCATCTGACCCTATCAGAAGATTTTAGAGAAACAAATCTGGCTGCATCATTTGGCAAATCGATCAACTTTTAAATTAGAAGATTATGTGTATTTTTTCTGAAATTTCCTGGAAGCTTTTGTAGAAGTCACATTTCTGAATACAGTATGCTCATGGCTCCAAGAATTTCTAGGACCGAATTATGAAACTTTTGGAAGGTATTTAACAGGTTTGGACAGAGTGAAATAATTTAATACCTATATTTTAAATAAATGTAATATTTTATTTCATTGCATTATTATGCAGGACAAAAAGCTACTTAGAGTAGCAACTTGGAAAATTTTCGTCATCCTATATTTTCATGCTGTTTGTGAAAGGTTCAACTTCACTGAATTTATATTAAGTAGCTTTTTTTTTATCTCTGACGCAGTAAAGCTGAATTTACTTTACATGGATGGAGCTGAAGTATGATATGTGAACAGTTGTGTTTGAATCAAGGTGGTCAAGTTATTTTATTTATTTTCTCCAAACTTACATCATAGCATTTATTTATTTATTTATTTTAACTTTATCATTATTTTTTAAAATTTTAATTTATCAATATACGATGTAGTTGATTTTTGTGTCCCTTTACCAATTTCTCTTTTTCTTCCCTGCCTCTACTCCCTACCCCCACCAACATCATATCTGTTCACTTGTCTTAACAAGTTCAAGAAATTGTTGTGATTGTTGTCTTTTTTCCTCCTCTGTTTGTATATTTATTTATTTATTTATATTAGCTCCCACAAATAAGTGAGAACATGTGGTATTTCTCTTTCTGTGCCTGGCTTATTTCACTTAATATAATTTTCTCTAAGTCTATCCATGATATTGTGAATGGTAGTATTTCATTAAATGGAGACTCAAATATATTATAGTGGGGAATGAAGATATTGAAATAAACATGTCTTAAATATTAAAAAAAAAAAAAGGGAGAGTTAGCTTTGATCCATGCTTTACATTTTGGTTCCCCTTACTATCAGAGGCTATGCTTGTTCCCTTCCCCAGAGGATAGGGACAATGCAGCATGCACGTGGAATTGCTTTGAAGCTTCCTGCCTGGAGGCTATAAGTGTCTGGAGGTCAAGAGGGACTGGCCAGTTAGCTCAGTTGGTTGGAGCGTGGTGTTAAAACACCAAGGTCTAGCATCCCTATCCCCATACTTGCCAGCTGTCCCTCACTACCTTCAAAAAAAGAACCTTTTTTCTTGTGCCTGACATAGTTCTTGCCACAGAGTAGAGGCTTAATAAATGTTTGCTGACTTGAATTGCAGTAAATACTTTGTGTTTTCTTTTTTTTTGTAAAAAATTTTTTTGCAGCCTTACTGAGGTATATTGACATACAATTAACTGCAAATATGTAAAGTGTGTAATTTGATAGGTTTTGGCATGCGTATATGCCCATGAAGCCAGTACCACAATCAAGATAATTAATATATCCATCACCTCCCAAAGTTTTCTCATGTCTCTGTATAATACCTCCCTTCCACCTCTTTTTCTGTCTTTGAACAATCACTAATTTGCTCTCTGTGATTATCTATTGGTTTGCATTCTCTAGAATTTTATGTAAATGGAATTGTGCAGTATGTAGTTTTTTCGCGGAGGGGGGAGGGAGATCTGGCTTTTTTCACTCAGCATACTTATTTCTACTTTCATCCATGTTGTAGCCTGTATCAGTAGTTCATTCACTTTTATTATTGAGTAGTGTTCCATTATAAAAATATACCATAGTTTTTTTATTCATTCACCTGTTTATGGACATTGGGTTATTTCTGTTTTTTTCTGGGTTTTGGCTATTACACATAAAGCTGCTATGAGCATTCATGTACAAGTCTTTGGATGGGCATATGCTTTTATTTATTTTATTTATTATTTTTATTTTGTCAATATACAATGTAGTTGATTATTGTGTCCCATCACCGAAACCTCCCTCCCTCCTCCCTCTCCCCCCTCCCACCTAAGTGTGTCCCCTCCATTTTCTTGTTGTAAGAACTTCAAAAAAAATTGTGGTTGTTATATGCTTTTATTTCTATTAAGTGAGCATCTAGGAATAGGATGGCTAGGTAATATGGTAGTTGTATATTTAGTTTTTTAAGAAAATGCCTAATTGTTTTCTAAAGTGGTTGTAGCATTTTAGATCCCACCAGCAGCTTATGAGGGTTCGATTCATGCGCATCCTCCCTAACTTTTGGTATGTGTCAGTTTTTAAAATTTTAGCCATTCTAATAGATGTGTAGTAGTTAGTATCTTGTGGTTTTAATTTAGATTTCCCTAATGACTATTGTTGAGTCTTTTCATGTGCTTACTTGCCATCTGTATATCTTCTTTAGTGAAGTGTCTGTTCAGATTTTTTTGCCCATTTAAAACATTGGGTTATTTGCTTTCTTATTATTACATTTTGACAGTTCTTTATATATTTTGGACACAGTCTTATATCATATAAATGCTTTGCAAACATTTTCTGCCAGTTTGGATTGTATTTTCATTCTCTTAAGAGTGTTTTTTTAAGAGCATAGGTTTTACATTCTGATGAAACCTAATTTATCAATTTTTTCTTTAAAGGACCATGCTTTTGGTGTTGTATCTAAGGTACCTTTTTGTAACCCAAAGTCACAATTCTTTTTCCCTGTGTTTTCTTCTGTAAGTTTTATAGTTTTAAATTTTACATTTAGGTCTGTGATCCATGTGAGTTTTTATGTGGTGTGGTATGAGGTATGAATAAAAGTTCTTTTTTTATTTTTTATTTATTTTTTAAAATAATTTTTAAAAATATTTATTTTGTCGATATACAATGTGGTTGATTATTGTGACCCATTACCGAAACCTCCCTCCCTCCTCCCTCTCCTCCCTCCCACCCAACAATGTCCTTTCTGTTTGCTTGTCGTATCAACTTCAAGGAACTGTAGTTGTTATGTCTTCTCCCCCCCTCCCCCGCCGGTTTTTTCTGTGTGTGTGTGTATGTGTGAATTTATTTATTTATTTTTAGCTCCCACAAATAAGTGAGAACATGTGATATTTCTCTTTCTGTGCCTGACTTGTTTCACTTAATATAATTCTCTCAAGGTCCATCCACTTTGTTCCAAATGGCAGTATTTCATTCATTTCGCAGCACTCTTTACAGTTTCTAAATTTAAATGAAAGTTTACTTTTCCTGCTATTCCCACCTTTATCCGAATTAATGTCTTTCTAGGTCCCTCCCCATTTCCTAGCAATAATTATTCCATATATATTTCTGGCTACAGAAGTTTCCATTCATTTCCAGAGAATACTGCTCTCAACCCCTTGATTTTGTTGCAAGGATTTCAAATCAATTTCTATCAAGGAAAAGGGCTGAGCACACACACACACACAAAAAGATATTGCAAGATAATGATACTTAGAAGCATCAAACTGTCACTAAGTCATACACTCATATGTGGAATCTAAAAAAAAAAAAGTGGTTCTCATGGAAGTAGAAAGTAGAACAACAGTTACCAGAGGCCAGGAGGGAAAAGGGTGGTGGGAGAAGTGGTGAACTAACAGGTACAAAACTATGCTGTCTACCCTAAGTGAATCATTGTGCAGTATATGCATGTATTGAAACGACACAACTGTACCCCACAAAAATATACATGTAAATGTTAAATTTTTTTTTAAAACTGTCACTAAGTCATATGATCTATTCAAAAGGGCTAAATTTCAGTATGTGGAGAAAGAACCAAGAAAAACAGAACAGAGATATTTAGAGCAATTCTCTCAGGACTTGAAGTAAGCAGGTGACTCAGAAGGCAGGGGCATGTCATAGTGCTGCAAACAGGAAGATGGGCTCAAAGCAGTACTTAGAGCCTGAAGTCCCCTACACTCTCCTTTAGAGTTGGGTCTCAAGACCAAGAGTCTTAATCTGGAGGAAGGCTTCAGACCCCAGGACACCATCAGTGTGTCTGTTTTTATGCCAGTACCATACTGTTTTGGTTATTATAGCTTTGTAGTATGAAGCCAGGTAGTGTTATGCCTCCAGCTTTATTTTTTCTTGCTCAGCATTGCTTTGGCTATGCGTGGTCTTTTGTTATTCCATATAAATGTCTGGATAGTTCTTTCCATTTCTGAGAAAAATGTCATTGGAATTTTGATGGGGATTGCATTGAATTTGTA
>NW_007731091.1:23115-31095 GCF_000696425.1 Galeopterus variegatus | reverse complement strand
AGAATAGCTACTCCAGCTCGTTTTTCTTTTCTGTTTGCATGGTAAATCTTTTTCCATCCTTTCACTCTTAGTCTATGTGAGTCTTTATGGGTGAGGTAGGTCTCTTGTAGGCAGCATATAGTTGGGTCCTCCTTTTTAATCCAGTCAGTCAGTCTGTGTCTTTAGATTGGGGAATTTAAGCCTTTTACATTAAGAGTTGTTATTGATTGGGGAATTTAAGCCTTTTACATTAAGAGTTGTTATTGAAAAGTGTTGATTTATTCCTAGCATTTTATTGATTATTGTTTGGTTGTCTTAGATGTCTTTTGTTCCTTGCTGTCTGATTTACTGTTTGTTTTCTGTGTTTGTTGGTTCCTTAGGATGTAGATAGCCTTTTTGTTTGTTTGTATTCTCTTCAGGAATGCCATTTTTATTATACTAGTGGGTTTTGATTTTTCTTGGGTTTTTATGGCAGTGGTAGTTATTTTTCAGGAACCAAACCCAGTACTCCCTTGAGAATTTCTTGTAAGGGTGGTCGTGTGGTGGTGAACTCCCACAGTTTTTGTTTGTCTGAGAAATATACTATTTGCCCTTCATTTTGGAAGGACAGCATTGCAGGGTAGAGTATTCTTGGTTGACAATCTCTGTCTTTTAGTATTTTGAATATATCATCCCATTCCTTTCTGGCTTTTAGGGTTTGTGATGAAAAGTCTGATGTTACCCTGATTGGGGCTCCTTTATAGGTGATTTGTTGCTTCTCTCTTGCAGCTTTTAAGATTCTCTCTTTGTCTTTGAGTTTTGCCAATTTGACTATAACAACATGTCTTGGAGAAGAACTTTTGGGGTTGAATACGTTTGGAGATCTTTGAGCTTCCTGGATCCGAAGATCTGTGATTTTTCCTATACCTGGGAAGTTTTCTGCCACTATTTTGTTGAATATGTTTTCAATACAATCTCCTTTTTCCTCCCCTTCTGGAATACCCATGACTCGGATATTTGAATGCTTAACGTTGTCTGATATCTCTCTCAGATTTTCTTCAATGCCTTTGATTCTTTTTTCTTTTTTTTGGTCTGCTTGTGTTATTTCAAACAGCCCATCTTCAAGTTTAGAGGTTTTCTCTTCAATTTCCACAAGCCTGCTGGTTAAACTCTCTGTCTATAACTTCGTATAATGTATGCTATACGAAGTTATTACGTTTTTTTTCAGGACATATTTTTTTTTTTTTTTAAAGATGACCGGTAAGGGGATCTCAACCCTTGGCTTGGTGTTGTCAGCACCATGCTCAGCCAGTGAGCCAACCGGCCATCCCTATATAGGATCGGAACCCGTGGCCTTGGTGTTATCAGCACCGCACTCTACCGAGTGAGCCATGGGCCGGCCTTCAGGACATTGATTTCATTGTACATTTCCTCTTTCAGGTCCTGTATACTTTTCCTCACTTCATCATGATGTCTAGCTGAGTTTTCTTGTATCTCACTCGAAATTCCTTGTCAGTCATTTCAGGGGTTTCTTGTTCTATAGGATCTAGACCTTGAGAGTTATTATCCTTTGGTGGTGTGCTTTCTTGATTTTTCATATTTCTGGTATCTTTTCTTTGATGTTTATTCATTTTGGCAGGGGGTTTCACAGTCCACAGGTTTGACACTATTGACTGACCAAGATGTTGCTGTGGTTGCCAATTTGGTATGGCTACCTCAACTGCTCAGTTGGCCGCTAGTGCCTTGTGTGTGTGGTTGCCTTGGGTCTTGGGCCTCTCCGGGGATCCACCTCTCTGGTCAGCTTGGACTCTGCCGGGCTGCTGGATCACAGGGCGGTACCACACGGTGTGTGGTCTCTGCTGAGCTTCCACCTCCCATGCTGGACTTCTCCCTGTTCCATGTGCTCTGGCCCGGGCTGCTGGGATGCACTGTGGCACCACAGAGCGTGCGGTCTCTGCAGAGCTTCGCCTTCCCCTGCAGGATGTCTCCCTGTCTGTATGTGCTAGGCTGGGCTTGGGATGGAGCCGGGTGGTGGTGGTGAAGCCTACCTGCTGCTAGATCACGTGGTGGCAGCCCCCCCACAGGGTGTGTGGACTCTACGGAGCTTCTATCTCCCTTGCTGGACGTCTCTGTGCTCCATACGCATTGGGCCGGGCTGCTGGGTCACGCACCAGCAGTGTGGTCCCCGTGGGGCTCCTGCCTCCCCTGCCAGATGTCTCCCCACTCTGTGCGCACTGGGCTGGGCTGGGAATGGAGCCGGGTGGCAGCAGTGAAGCCGTGTGACAGTGGCCCCGCAGGGCATGTGGTCTCCACGGAGCTTCTGCCTCCCCTGCTGGACGTCTCCCTGTTCCATATGCACTTGGTGTTATGTTTTTATAGTTTAAATCGGTTGATTTGTGGGAGAGAGTGACGCTAGGGACCGTCTATTCCGCCATCTTGACCGGAAGTAGTTTTAGAGGCTGGGAAGTCCAAAGTCCAGGGAACACATTTGGTGAGGGTCTTCTTTAGTGGTGGCTTTACAGCAACACAAGTGTCCCATATGGCAGAAGATGGCAGAGCAGAGAGAGCAAGTTCTTTTTTTAAATATATGTATATGCAATTGTTCCAGCCATTTGTTGAAGAATACATTATGTATAGTTTTTCAGAAAATAAATTCTATTAAATCAAAGATTGTTAGAGCTTAAAGTGATCATAGAGGTCACTTAGCCCATATCCTTTCATTGTACAGATAAGAAAATGGGCTTAGAGAAGTGAAGTGACTTGTCCAAGGTCACATAGCTAGTTAGTGTTAGAGGTAGGCGTAGAACCCTGGTCTTCTGATTCTCAGTCCATTAGTAAACTAGCTAATTTAGTTGTCTTTTTATTTTTTCCTTTGAAGTACTCTGTTTTGAGTACAGTCATCCCTCTGTATCTACAGGGGATTCGTTCTAGGACAAGTTGTACAGGTTGAGCATCTGTAAACTGAAAATCTGAAATCCAGAATGTTCCAAAATCTGAAACTTTTTGAGTGATGACATGACACACAAAGAAAGTGCTCACTGGAGCATTTGGATTTCAGATTTTTGGATTAGGGATGCTCAACCAGTATGTATTCTGCAAATATTCCAAAATCTGAAATAATTCAAAATCTGAAACACTTTTGGTCACAAGCATTTTGGATAAGGGATACTCACTCAACCTGTATTATTTTTTATTGTAGTATTTATATTAAAACTTTTTTTTGAATTTTTTTGAACTGTGGTTCATCGAATCCATGGATGAAGAACCCATGGATATGGAAGGCCAACCATATTATCATTCTGCTGTTTTTTTAGAAGAGAAAACTGAGGCCTAAGAGAGAACCATCACTTCAGAGGCCATATTGTGGAGTCCATCACCTCTCAGACCTCATCCTCTATTATTCTTCCCTCATTCACTGTGCTTCAGTCTCCTTGCTGTTCCTTAAATCCACCAGGCACACTCCTGCCTCAGGGTCCATGCACTTGCTCTACCCTCTTCCTAACTCTTTCCTCAGCCATCTTCATGTCTGGCTTTCTTACCTCCTTCAGGTCTTTGCTCAAATGTCACCTCAGTGAAACCTTCCCCAGCCACACATTTAAAATCACAACCCCTTTCTCTAACAATCTACATCCTTCTTCCCTGTAGTATTCTGTAGTCACATTGTAAAACCAGGTCCCATGGGATGAGAAAAGATTATCCGTTAGAAAGTTACCAAGGCCATGGCTGAGTGAAGGTGGAGAGTCTCTTTCTACATGATCAGGGTTGAGGAATGATGCTGAAAGCAGCATGAAATCATCTGTTTTGTCTTCCTTCATCTTTAAGAACTTAGAACTCTCCACAGATTTTTAGCCTAACTTTTGAACTGTGGCTTGGGTCCAACCTATGTAAATTTATAGAACAACCTCTTCAGGACTTATGTACATGTTAGAGATTTAAATATTGCTACCATTTCTTGAATTCCTTCTGTGTGCCAGGCACAAATTTTCAATCCTCACAACAGTCCTACAAGGCAGGAATTATTATCTCTGTTATGTACATAAGAACTCAATGGTCAAAAATGTTAAACAAACTTGCCTTAGTTCACGTAAAGTAAGTGCCAGGGTCAAGATTCAAACCTAGGCCTGGATGGCTCAAAACCTGAGCTTTTCTACCTGTTTTGAGAATGTGTTTCCACTTTCTTGTCCTTCTGTCCCCACCTGGAAAAAACATCATCATGTAGTACTGGAGCACAGGGGTGAATAGGGAAGAATATTCCGATGCCATCTCTACATCTCTTACAGAAAGGAAGACCACAGGAATTCCCTTCCATGGATGGCAGAACTGAGGCACAGAGGGGTTAAGTGATGTGCTTAGGGCTGCAAAATAAGTCCATGGAAGAGTTGGAATGAGAGTCCCAGGACTTCTGAGTTCCAGGGACATTGATACTCTCTGTCTCACCAACACCAGAGACAATTTTATTGTAGATATGAATGTATGAGCAAGTGGATGCTCCTTATGTCCTCTCAGAAAGATGAGTAAGCATATGAGATCTATGAGCTGTTTCCTACTAGTTGCTCTATAGAGGAATTGAGGTCCCTTCACACAATACTGTAGGTTAGATTCACTGAATTACTGACTTATAAGCTGTATCCAAGGCTCATTCCAACCAGCTAGATGTCCAGCATTTTCATTAGACTCTAAAATCAGATTTAACATCTGCTTCTGAGAGCTCCTGGCTGAAGCTTTTCCAGGAGCAACTCTGAAATCCTAGTTTCATACTTCTCTCAATTCCCTGAAATCAGGGTCAGAGGGTATTTTTCAGAAGACACATGGGTGAGGAGGGACTTTGTTTGAAAATGTTCATGAAATGTTCCATGGTTATGGCAGGCATAATTTAGCTTATACGTGTCTCTCTAAAGGTCAGTGATGCTAATGCTGAAGTTCCTCATCAATTTGTGGAGGCTATGAGCATGCTTATTTTGTGTAGTAAGATGGATGGGTACCATTTGGACACATATTCCCCTGGAAGATTTTCATCTGAACATACTGGCAGGGCCTAATGGTATAGCAGATAACAGACAGAGCTGTTGGGTAGGACCAGTCAGGAATGCTGGGCTTCAGTTGTAGCTTTGCAAATTTACCAATTCGTGTTGCTTTCTTAGTGATATTGTACCCGCTTGGTTTTCCTCAGGGATCTAGGAATTAGATTCTGATGAAAAGTCATAGTCCCACTCTGCCTTTTTCTAAATACTTGACCATGTTGTAACTGTCTAAATTACTGACGTTCCCCCTTGAAACAGTGCATTTCTCAAGAGAAGGGACCTAGTCTTATTGTTCTTTTCATCCCCAATGTCTAGCAGAGAATTTGGCGGGTACTCAGTAAATCATAGTTGAATGATGAATGAAAGAGGATGAGATCTGAAGCTGGACAGATCAGGATTTACCACTGTAAATCAGGCAACTTGCTTAACTATTTCCTCATTTGTAAACTGGAATAACATTACCTACCTGTAAGAGTGTTTTCACGAGTGAGTGAGAGTTAGTGAATGGAGGGAGAAGATGAGTGATGTCCCTTTGGACTCTGCGATTCAGTAACACAGCTTGGAACACAGAAGCACAGATTTGCAAAGCAGCTAAGGGAAAAACTAGCCCCATCTCTTAAATTATTCTTTGTATCTCAATTTAAAAATTATTTCTTCCAGGAAGTTTCCTTTATTTACTTCTTGTTCCCTTTTTTCAAGTCTGGATTAGTTCCTCCTGCTAAGTGTCTTCATACTATTGTATTTTCTCTGTCATAGCACTTGTCACAATTTCCTTTTTTTTTTTTTAACATCTCCGATAGACTGTAAACTCTACAAGGGCAGGGATTATGTCAATCTTGCTCATTGTTGTATTAAGTTTACTGTTGATGCTTATTAAGTATTTATTGCTTGGTTGAATGGCTGGCTGGATGAATTTTGCAGATGAGGAAATTGAAGCTTAGGAAGGGTAAGTGATTTGCCCAAAGCCCAAGCTAGACTCCACATCTCTTTTCTCCTTGTACTACAGCTGCCTCATGGACAGGCACTTTGGATTCTTAGTTTTGTTTTCTTTAATTTTTTTCTCCTCTGTTAAAAAAAATACAACCAATTCATGTTCCTAGTAGAGTGTTTAGAAAATACAGAGAAGTAAATAGACAAAAATAAAGAGAAGAAGGGAGCTTAGAGGGCAAGATGCAAAAACAATAAGAAAATCTTATAGCTAAGAAATAAAAGATTCATTACCTTAAAAATACTAGAAATAAGACATTTGATTTTCCACTTAAAATTATGAAAGACAATAGAATAACACCTTTAAAGTAAAGAAATAAATAACTGCCAACTTATAATTCTGTATCCAGTGAAAATATTCTATAAAGGTAAAATAAAAACACATACACTCATTTTCAGACAAAGAAGTTGTTTGTTGACCTCTGCTAGACAATATGACAAGAACAATAAAACGTGTAAGTATAGGAAAGGAATATAAAACTGTCATTATTCATAAATGACATGATTATGTCCACAGAAAATTCAAAAGAAACTACAGGTAAATCATTAGAATTAGTAAGTGAATTTAGCAAGAACACAGAATACAAAGTCAACATAAAAATAACTGATATTTTCATATACCAGCCACAAATAATTAGAAAACAAAAAATATTTATTGAGTTTTAGCTTAAAAAAAAAAGAAAGCAAGATGGAACAAGGAAGAAAGAAATAAAGATAGGTTACCCAAAAGTCCTATCACCTGGGAATAACATTTACCGTTTTGAAATATTTCCTTTCTGACATCTTCCTAGGTGCTATGCATATGTGTGTGCATGCACATTAAAATATTTGTTTTTGTTTTTAAGTTGAGAAACTTTATAAAAAATAGAAAGGTGTATAACTTGTATCATCAGGAGACAGGGCTATTTGGTGACAATGTCTAGGAGTCAGGTACCCTGCTGCTGTAAAAAAGCAGAAGGCATCTTCTGGGATGCCTGGATGCAGAAAATGAAAAAGGTGATATTACAACTGACCCAACCGAAATACAAGGAATCATCCGAGACTACTATAAACAGCTATATGCCAACAAGTTCGAAAATCTGGAGGAAATGGATAAATTTCTGGACTCACACAAGCTTCCAAAATTAAACCAAGAAGATATAGAAAACCTGAACAGGCCAATAACAATAAAGGAGATTGAAGATGTTATCAAAAAGCTCCCAACAAAGAAAAGCCCAGGACAAGATGGATTCACAGCAGAATTTTACCAAACATTCAAAGAGGAAATGACACCGATTCTTTACAAACTATTCCAAAAGATTGAAACAGAAGCAAAGCTTCCAAACACATTCTACGAAGCAAACATCATCCTGATACCAAAACCAGATAAAGATATAACCAAGAAAGAAAACTACAGGCCAATATCCCTGATGAATATAGATGCAAAAATCCTCAATAAAATATTAGAAAACAGAATACAAAAACACATATGTAAGATCATTCACCACGACCAAGTGGGATTCATCCCAGGGAAACAAGGTTGGTTCAACATACGCAAATCAATAAATGTGATCCACCATATTAACAAAATCAAACACAAGGACCATATGATCATCTCTATTGACGCCGAAAAAGCATTTGATAAAATCCAACACTCATTCATGACAAAGACCCTTTATAAATTAGGCATAGACGGAAAATATCTCAGCATAATCAAAGCCATATACAATAAACCCACTGCCAATATCATCCTGAATGGGGAAAAACTAAAAGCTTTTCCTTTAAAAACAGGAACCAGACAAGGATGCCCACTCTCACCACTCCTATTCAACACAGTATTGGAAGTATTAGCCAGAGCAATCAGAAAAGAGAAGGAAATAAAGGGCATCCAGATTGGAAAAGATGAAGTCAAACTGTCCCTGTTTGCAGACGATATGATCCTATATATCGAACAGCCCAAATCATCTACAAAAAAACTCTTAGAAGTGATAAATGACATTTTAAGTACGAGGATACCTCAAAATATTTGTGGAAA
>NW_007731091.1:1438-21968 GCF_000696425.1 Galeopterus variegatus | reverse complement strand
TGGAGGGAACTAAAGGTGAATGAATCAATTCACACACATACCTACACACACACACACACACACACACACTCTCACACACACACACACAAAAACAAACAAACAACAACAACAACAACAACAAAAATTAAAAACCGGGGGGGGGGAGAGGAAGATATAACAACCACAATTTTTTTTTCTTCTTCTTTTTTTTTTTTTTGAAGTTCTTACAACAAGCAAATGGAGGGGACACACTTGGGTGGGAGGGGGGAGAGGGAAGAGGGAGGGAGGTTTCGGTGATGGGACATAATAATCAACTACATTGTATATTGACAAAATAAAAATAATAAAAATAAAATTAAATTAAAAAAAAAAAAAGAAAATGGCCTCCAACTCAACAACTCAATAACTTTTGCTTTTAGGCTTTATTTTCCCTTATTAGAGAAGAAAAACTTGGCTCAGTGAAAAGGATAGAGTTCTGCCTTGCATTGGCCTTTTAAAGAGAGTCTGGTTTGTCTAATAGAGTCATAATGAGGCCCATTCTCCTGGAGGCTGGTTGCCCTGGAATGCCTTCCATTTCTAAAAGCTGTTTGCTCCTGTCAGTGAAGTTATTAGAAATTAATAGAGCATTTTCTTCCAGTCCCAGGACCTTCCCAGTTAGCTGACTTTTATTGGCACAATTCTTATTTACAAAGAACATTTGAGCCATAAAAGTCCACCTTGCCCTTGAGCCTCCCTGTGACCAAGGTGTGTTTTTGTTTGTCCTCCTGCCAATGCAAATTTTCTGAGCTCTTATATTTCAGTGGAAGTTTGGCATTCTGCTTCTTCAGATACTGAATCTAAGGAGTATAGGCCCCAGTTACTATTTAAATCCACCACTTTCAAGCAAAGATTTGTTATTCCCAGATATTATTCTACATCTACAGTTTATAAGTATTTATTGAGCCTGCCACTCTGTTCCAGATGCTGTGCTTGGCACTGGAGCCACTACAGTGAATAAGACACCAGTCTGTGCCTTCAAGAAACTTATGTCTTGTGGGTGAGGCACACATGTAAACAAGTCTTCATGGTAGTACATGGTAGGTATACATAAGGTACCATGGGAGCAGTGGCTAGGGAATCCTAATAGTTCTGGATAATTAGAGAAGATTATTGAGAAATGTTTAAGCAGAATCCTTAAGGACTGAAGATCTCATGGCTTACTGACATTACTGTAATCTCTGTGGATTATGTCTTTATGCTCTCATTGAATAATTAATAAAATATAGGTTTGAAAACATTCAGGCATTCAGTAATTAAGTAATTACTGCCTAACTTATTTCTTTAAGAAATAACTTTTTAAATTTGTATGTATTAATGCTTTTCCTTTCCTAGACCTATCTTATACATTCTGGGGGGCAGTGGGGAGGCTGGTATAGAAGGAATAAGAGATGTAGGACAAGGTCTCAGAAAATTCTCAGTCTCGCTGAGAAGAACAAATTTATTTACCCACAACAGAGAATAGGAAACAGTCAATGACCAGATGCAAGATGGATGCGTTCCTGTCACCAGCACCACATATGTTTTCCCTTCCCCCTCAGGGGAACGACCATCTAAGCCTCAACTAGGAGTTTGATTTGGGCACAGAAACAGGAGAAAGAGACCTTCCTTGCCCTCCATAGCCCACTGGAAATGTTCATCTTCTCTTCTTTCATTGTTCATTGCATGAGCACTTCTATTGCATGGGGGGTGCCTTCAGGGAAGATTTTAGGAATTCCTGGACATATGAGTCTTGAAATACTCACAACCCCCCCCCCCCACCTAGGATGCTCCCTCTCTCTTTCTCAGTGTATTCTCATGTATAGGTATAAAAATAAATTGAGTCCTCCTTTAATATTAACTCTGTCTTCGGTTACTCTTAACTCTCTTTTAGGCAGCTTTTAACCTAGCCCAAAGGAAAGCCTTCAGAATGCTTGTACGCTGTTGGTGGTTATAGCGGATTGAATTATGTCCCTCCAAAACTCATTGAAGCTTGAATTGTGTCCCCCAAGTTTTATGTATTAGAAGCTTAGCCCCCTCTGTGATTGTTAAGAAAGTGGGAAATCCTCTTATGGTAATTGAAAGGTGGAGCTTTGAAGAGGTGATTGGATTGTAGGACCATGCAGTAGTGAATGGATTAAAAATGGTGGTCAGGGGCGTAGTTCTGAGGGCTTTAAAAGAAGATGAGAGTCTGTCTGGCTCTCTCTCTGCTCTCTCTGCTTCCACAGTGAAGATGTGGAATCAACCTATACATATATACACACACACAAGGGAATACTATTCAGCCTTAAAAAAGAAGGAAGTCCTGTCATTTGTGACAACATGGATGATCCTGTAGGACATCATGCTAAGTGAAATAAGCCAGGCACAGAAAGACAAACACTGCATGATCTCAATTATATGTAGAATCTAAAAAAAAGTTGAACTCACTTAAGCAGAGAATAGAATGGTAGTTACCAAGAGCTTGGGGTGGACTGGAGGAATTGGGGAGATTTTGGTCAAAGGATTCGAAATTTCAGTTAGACAGGAGGAATAAATTTAAGAGATCTATTGTGCATCATGGTGACTGTAGTTAATAACAATGTATTTCATTCTTGAAAATTGCAAAGAGAAGGACTGGCCAGTTAACTCAGTTGGTTAGAGCTCATCCTTATAACACCAAGGTCACAGGTTTGGATCCCTATCGTGGCCAGATGCTAAAAATAAATAAAATTGCTAAGAGAGTAAGAGTGGATCTTAAATGTTCACACACGGAAAATGAAAATCATGTGAGATGATGGATATGTTAATTAGCTTAATATAACCATTTCAAAATGTATACATATATCAAAAAATGAACACAGCAAATATATAGTTTTTATTTGTTAAGTAAACTCTAATAAAAACCATAAATTAAAAAAAAGAAGGAAAGCCTTCAAAACTAAGACTGAATTACCTCTCTGGTATATTTTAGGCTTTAAAAGCTTCAACTGGATTATAAAGTCTTTAAAGCTGTCTTACACTTTTTCTGTACCTAATACAGTGCTAAATACATAGTAAGGGCTTAATATATTTTTCTTGATTTATTATTCTACAAAAATCAAAGCTTATATGAAGAGAGATTGACCCTTTTAATTAGGCTGATGAACTATGATGTTCATTTTCAGCACCTTCTTTGAGTTGAGGCCTCATGTATGTTGCTTCATCAAGTTTCTTATTCCTTTTTAAGAATATCACAAATTCCATTGCAGAAAAATCTGCATTATATGCATTTAAACCACATTTGAGTATCCCTTATTCTGAATAATTTATGTTGTTGATTCTTTTTCTTTGAAATTGTCTGGGTATTACTGCTGGAGATATTTTAGGAATAGGCAGAGAGAAAACTTAGGGGACTTGTTTCAAGGAAGTTTTGGCATTTTCTAATTCACCTCTGGTTCACTGGACAGACACATTCAGAATAATTTACTAATTTTTTGAGTATAGATAAACACATATTCATTCCACTAATAGTCTTCTTTTCTAGAAACTTTTAAAGATATGAGAAATTTCTCTCAATCCAAAATGATTTGAAGTCAGGGGATTGAAGATTTTTTGAGTACTGGCTAGAGCAATCTGTTTCCAGGGCTATCTGGCAAACATCATGAAGTTTCAGTTTCACATTCCTAAAAGAGAGAACTCACTTAAGCAGAGACCATCTGGCAACTGGGGAGAGGCAGATGAGAAGATGAGGCCTTATTTCATTCACCAGGTGGCTCAACGGTAGACCAAGTTGGTGTGGACCATCTAAAAAACTGCAACAAGAGGCTGATTTTCCTGAAATCTTTCCATGTTTCCTCTCATATATGAGTTTTGCCTCTGCTAGGCCCCCACAACACTTGATTTATATTTCTATTATATCTTCTTAGGTAGTTACTTACAAACCTGTGTTCTCCTATCTGTCAGAATGTAAGTCCCTTAAAGGTAAAGGCATGCATTCAAAAAGTACACTTAATTTACTACTACTTTGAGGTAAAAATAAATACAAGACTATTATTGATAGTTATACCATTAGTGACTTTTGTTTTATTAGCACTCAAAAAAAAGTTGAAAAGAAAAAACAAAACAGCTTTATAGAAGGAAATTACTCTTACCATGGAGCCAGAAAAGACCCCATAATATTTAGTTATATATTGGAGATCTCTTCTGAATGTGCAGGGTGGGAGTCAGGGTTAGAGGAGACTGGATATAATGTGTTTGGGTGAGGGGAGGGAGCAGCATTAGAGTTGGATGCCTTTTCCTACTTTCAGTGGTTTGATCAGAATCATTTTAGTAATAGAAACTAGAATTGATACCTCTTTACCAAGTAAGTAAAATATCAATTTTAGGACTAATCACTATCAGAAGAGATAGAAAAGGTACCTAGGGAGACTGACTGCTTCCTGGGCTAAGGGGCTGCAGTCTTGTACCTTTAGGGTTCTAAAACTGACACCATTGAAGTGGGTTTTTAGATAAGAGTATTTGCAGCTGTCAGACTGTTACCTTTTATTTTACTTGGGGGTCCTACAGTGCTTTTTGTTATTCATTTATCCCAAAATGTTATATAAGAGAGTAGAAATCCCAAAGACAATGAAAAGAGAGAGATAGAGGGAGGAAGGAGAGAGAGATTTTTCAGGAGGGGAAAACATGAAGGCTAATGTGCAAGAAAAATAATGCAATAGAAAAAAGTCACAGGTATTCAGAGAAACATTACCTTTTGTTCAGAAGCAAATATAGTTACATTTTTAATATACAAATAAGCTGCAGTTCAGATTTAATAGGTAAAAGAGGTTTATCTAAGGAAGCGATAGAGCAAGTAATGTTTTACTAAAAGTCACTGATCTAATGGCTATTTGAACAGAAGCTTAATAGTTTTTTGAAAACAATCTAGCTAATTCCCCTATGTAAGTGACTCTGTGGGGGTGAGGGATCTTTTAAAAATGTTTGTCATAGATATATGAGAAGTTTTTAACAAATCTGGAGCTAATTATAAAAGTGCTACTGACAAAGTCCCACACACCCAATGATAGAGTCATAATGACTCCTACATAATATAAATAATTAATTAGAAATAAAAAAGCCATTTTTTAATAAAGCTCTATGTACATTGGCCATTAATAAGCTAGTGTAAATGATTTCTAGCATAATTGGAGTGCTAAAGAATTTGTGGCCAGTTCTAGTAATGCTGTTAGAGCATTGTTAGTGAAGAAAATGTGCTGTTATAAACTGCAGAATCTGATTCAGGCATGTGAATTAATCGTAATTATAATACTTAGTTTAATGTTAAATGTTTAACAGTTATGACTTATAATTATAACTTATAAACTTAGTTTATTAACAAATTAATAAATTATCATGGGGGACTTTCTTAGTTGACTAATAAATTGAAGTTATATTGTTGAAAGTTACAGTTTCCATATCTGAAAGTGAAATTCCTTTAATGCTAAGGAGGTATAGCATTGTTTTTAGTAGGTATATCATTACTAATAACTTTTGTGGATATTCCACTGAATAACAGGTTCAGAAAACTTTGTTCCCCAGCCATCACTGCTGCTCACCACTCTGCTTTCTCCCATCCTCTACCACAAATGATGGCAACTAGGTTGTTTGAGTTATTAGAGTTATTCACCTAAGAAAAGAGAAAAGGGGTGGTGTGTATCTTTTGATGTATTTGTGTGTGTTGTAGAGTGTGTTGGATGGATATATGAGACAGACAGGCTTAGACTACAGCAAAACTGGGTATAAAGTTGCTATTTTTTGGTACCGTCTTTTTCTTTCTGCATCTTGTCCTATTCCCAGTCATTACCTTTCTATCTTCCGTTGAAGAAGGGCTTTAGCATTAAGTGTATCAATTTTTATGTATCTGTTGGGATATGAGCCAATCTTAAAGAGTCCTTGGATTCATCTGTGTGCATAGTGGAGATGGCGGTATTTTCATATCTTTTCTGAGTTGGAAAACACCAGCAGTAGTGAATAAGCATCACCAGGTCCTTCTGGAACTTTTTGTTGAGAAAGCCATAAAAGAGAGGGTTTATACATGTAGAAACCATAGCATCCAAGTGGCAAACTACAAATATCAGGTCATGGTGGCAGCTCATCAGCACCTCATGATAACCAGTCAAAGATAACATCGAAGATGTTCAAGGGCAGCCAGCAGGCTCCAAAGGTCACCACAATGGAAATCAACATTGTGTTAATCCTCTTGTTCTCACTGAGCCGGCTCTCATTTTTGCTCTGCCTGTCTACGTTTCCATTTTTCCTACGGAGGCAGATAACAATCTTCAGGTGGCAGATGAGGATGAAGCCCAGAGGGACAAAATACTGGACCATAAACAGGGAGGTGGTAAAGAAGAGCTGGTTCATTTTGGAGGGCCAGTTCTCTACACAAGCCACCTGGTGAGCATCGAAATCAGTGGGGAGAGAGAGGTTGCGGAAGGGCTCATCAGTGAGGTGGTAGGACAGGAAGAAGGGAATAGACAACAGAAGAGAAAATAGCCAAATCAGTGTGATGCTCCAGTAGGCAAGAGATACACTGGGCTTCCAGCCACAGGGGTTTACAATCAGCTGAGATCTTTCAACAGCAATTAAAACAAGTGAGAATATGGACATGGAGATGGAGTCACTCTGCACATAGGAGGTGAGTTTGCAAATGGTATCCCCAAATATCCAGTTGTCCATCAGAGTGCAGATGACAGTAAAAGGGATGCACATGACACACTCCAAGATGTCAGAGAGAGAGATTGGCAATCAGTATGTTGGTGACATTCAGAGCTTCCCTCTGCTTCTTAAAGATGATGATGATGAGAGAGAGGTTTCCAAAAAGGCCCATGATTAAAACCACAGTATAGGCTATGAGTAATAGGAGTAAGGCTAGAGGAGGGGGTTGACAGGACTCAAAGTAGAAAAATGCAGAGTTGTTGCTCTTTGCACTGGTTTTATTAGATGCTGCTGGGTGGTTTGGAGAAACTTCCATTGTATCACACAATATTTATTGTAAGAAGAGATTTTCTAACCCTGCTTATGTTACATATAGGTGGAAATTTTGGCTATCAGTTCTTGGGAAGCAATTTGCTCTGAGGCTTACAGTGAGTGATTAGTAGAGTTTAATCTTCTCTGATCTCTGTGTTTGATGGAAACACATGGATGACTTGAGCACATTCTTGAGACCCTAAAAAAATTAAACAGAACCCAGAAAATTAATTAACCCAATTCTTAACAATTAATTCTTTTTTTTTTTTTTGTCTTTTTCGTGACCGGTAAGGGGATCGCAACCCTTGCTGTGGTGTCGCCCACACCGTGCTCAGCCAGTGAGCGCACCGGCCATTCCTATATAGGATCCGAACCCGCGGCGGGAGGGTTGCTTCGCTCCCAGCTCTGCACTCTCCCGAGTGCGCCACGGGCTCAGCCCTTAACAATTCTTAACACTGTGTATAATTCTATAGGTGGGACAATGTCCCTGTGAGTACATAGACAAATATCCAGAGAATCTGTCTGTATCCTTACCCTCCTCTCATCTCAGGGTGCTTTATTTGTCCCGTCAGTATAGTCTTTAGAACTAGGGAGGCAGGGAATGTGATAACATCCTGTTAAGTGCATAAGGCAGCCCAAATAACTGTTTCCATCCCCATCAACTTCTGTCTTTTTTTCTTTAGGGTCATCTGGGTATGTACCCACCTGTTCCAATGAACTATAAAAGCCATAAAGGTAGGGATTGTGCTGTGGAGGCCAGAGTACTATGTTTGCAGTTGAGTTCTGCTATAGTTTGACTGATGGTGTTCCCTCTAAAATTCATGTTGAAACTTAATCCCCAATAGAACAGTATTAAAAGGTGAGGCCTTTAGGAGGTGATTAGGCCATGAGGGCTCTGCTCTCATGAATGGATTAATGACTTATAAAAGGGCTTGAGGGGATATGTTCACCCATTCCATCCTTTCCACCATGTGAGGACACAGGGTTTATCCCCTCTGTAGGATGCAGCAGAAAGGTGCCGTCTTGGAAGCAGAGAGCAGCCTTCACCAGACACTTAACCTGCCAGCACCTTGATCTTGGAATTCCAGCCTCTTGAACTAAATTTGAGGAATAAATTCTCAAATAAATAAATTTCTCAAATAAGTATGAGAAATAAATTTCTCTGGGCCGGCCTGGTGGCGCACTGGATAGTGTGCCGCTTGGGAAGCGCGGAGGCGCTCCCGTCCGAGGGTTCGGATCCCATGTACAGACCGGTTCCCGCTCACTGGCTGAGCGAGGCGCGGGAGCAACGCCGAGGCTTGCGATCCCGTTGCCGGTCCCCGGTCCGGCACGGGGGCAACACTGAGGGTTGCGATCCGTTGCCGGACACGGAAAAAAGATAAAAGACAAAAAAAAAAAAAAAAAAAGAAATAAATTTCTCTTGTTTATAAATTACTCAGCCTGTGGTATTTTGTTATAGCAGCACAAATGGGCTAAGACGGGTTCCAATTGGATCATCACTACTGGGTATCTGTATGACTTTGACATGTGTCAGTCACCCTTCCTCCTCAATTTTATTATCTGTAAAATGTATTAAATGAGTTCATGAAACTGAGTTTATCCCTTGTCCCCAACACAGAACACATAATAGGTGATCAGTATCTGTGTCTTGAATAAAATTTGTCAACTCCACTGTTCAGAGCTACTCTATAGCCTTTAGTCTGGGGGCTAGAATCACAGAACACACCTGTTATGAAATAACATATGCCTTCTCCTCTTTTTACTTCCTCCATTCTTTGGGGCTGAAGCCATAATCTGCACAAGCAGTTTCTGGGTACATTGCTCAGATTCTGGAGATCAAGACAAGGCAGCCAGTGTCTAGTGAGCTATTACCCAGAATTAACTTTACTTAGAAGCATTCCTTCAGTTCTTTTTTTCTCCTGGTCCCTTCTTCTTCTGACTTCCATAGGAAAGGTGGGCCCTGGTCTTATGGCTCAGCATAGTTTAGAGTGGTCACATTCAGTGGAATTATTCATACCAGGATACTCTGGCCATTCTAAGTGCTGAGATTTCTGGCCCAAAGAGGAAACATTGAAAGTGGGCAAAGGAAAAAAAACAACAACCACCAATCCCCCCCCCAAACAAAAAACAAAGCCAACTCCTCATCATTTTTTAGGAATTTGAGGAAAACAACATAAATAACATTGATAAAGGAAACTGAGCAATAGGAATTAAAGAGGATGAACTCTTACTCGCTGTTTGAGATTACCTTAGTCTGCTCGCACATTTTCTCCGAGTTCAAAGATTTAGCAGATTCTTATAGAAATAAATCACTGTAAGAATACTTAGGTCTATCATGGTTTCAAGGACTTACAAAAGGGCTTGAGGGGATACCAATGAAGAACACCATAAAAATACCATAGATGAATAGAAACTGTTGATGAAGACACTATATAAAGAAAGACCTAGAGGATATATCTGTGGCTCAGATGTGATGTGACGATAAGGAGAAATAGCAAAATTTATAAATAGTGGTATTCAAAATGAAGGTTTAGTGCTTGGATGACTCAGGAATTAAACAGACATAGAGTTCACAGATACTGGCTGAAGGGGAATTTCAAGACATTTAAAGTCTTTACAATAGTTGATGGACTATAACTATAAATGAGAAATAGAAAACTGATTGCTAATTAGAGGCCTCCTTCCAAGCAAGACTCACTCGGAGGAGGACAGGAATGAAAAGGAAATAGGCAATAACTACATATACAGTTAGGAGTGCTAGAATGAGCACTAGACTTCCTGTCAGGAGACATGTCCTGTTACTAAGTAGCTGTTTGATCTTGGACAAGTCACTCTCCTTCTCTTGGCCTCAATTTCTTCATCTGTCCAATGACATAAAGAAATGGCCTCCCTTTTTCACACCTTGTAATAAGGACCAAAGAAATAATACATTTAAAATGTTTTATAAACTGTTAAACTCTGTATGAATTCTTGTGCTTATTATTATTATTATTATTATTGATGAATGTGTCAGTCATTTGGATTGAATTGGTCTAACCCCCATCTTTCAAAGACTTATGAGTGCTTTTATATTTGCTGTATTATTTCTCCAACATCAAGTTTGTTGGGAAGGAGTGGGATTGTTTCAGTTCCATTTCATAGACAGAGAAACCGAACTACAGAAAGGTTCAAGACCTTGGCTAAAGCCAAAAAAACCCAGCAAAATCCTGTGGGTTTTTTTTTTTTTTCTTTTCTTTTCTCCCTAGCTCTTATTGTCTACAAGAGAGAAAAGCTTCCTATGAATCCTGCAAAGAGAGGTCTGAATAGTGGTTTTCTCTCTTCAAATGTGAAAATTCATGTAATTTTGCAGAGTTCCTAGCAGATTGTTCACAGAGTTGGGAATAAATATCTGGAGACTGTGTGTTACCCATTCTTGTTAATCCGGGCTGTCTTCACAGTGAGTGGGGATTACGCACCATCCTGCAACAGCAGGCCTGAAACTGGGTAGAGACCCCTCTATTCTTCTGTATGCTGATTAGTACCGAAGTACAAATTAGCTTCTCAATCTATAAATTCCTGTAGAGGCTCAGAGTTTAGAAAAGCAAGAAGGTTGGATAGGCCTCATCTGGGAGAGAATCAAAGGGGAATTCTGGAGTTGCATTTTCTGGTGCCCTCTACACAATACAGAGATTAATAGGAAAATCCCCAAATATGGACTTGAAATAGCAATGTGGGATTTACACTTTACCTAGTTGGTAACTATAAAGTTAAAATATTTAAATCCTGCCTATCTGGAAGCAAAGTAATGCTAAGCCCTGATTTATAAAAAAATTCTTGGGATACTTTTCTATTTTAGGAAAATTCATCTTTGGCTTGTTTGGTTGGAAATGACCCAGGGATGTGAGATTTCAAATTAATATGAGTAGCATATGGCAGAAGTAGGTAATCTTCAACCTTCAACTTGATTGTATCTAGCTTATGAGGCCCTGCCTTGAACTGGTTCCATTTATGCCTTTTAATTTAAAAAGTACAACATTACATAAATTTTTTTTGTAGTTTCGTGTTTAAAAGTTTCAAGATGAACAAAATAAGAGCATTACTTCACCAAAGTCTCTATGTGCATATTTACTTCTGTATCTGAATGTCTTTTTGTTAGTGTGTGTTTTTCTTTTGTCTCTTTATTCATACATTTTCTAGAGGCGGGGGGAGTTGGGGGAAGAATTTGTGTGTGTCTGCCTCTTGGTCTCCGTGTTTTTTCCTTACCATTCATTGATCTTTCTCTTTCTGTCCATCTTTCTCATTCAGTACCCTGTTTTTGCCCTTTCCAATAATTGTTCATAACATAGAAAAATCAAAGCATATTTTAGATTATTTTTTATATTTCATTTGGTGCTATGATGTTTTGACTTGGAAGAGACTCTAAAAGTCTTCTAATATACTCCCCTCATTTGGCAGATGTTGCAGCTTTGCAGTTAATTACTGGCATGACAGTAACCAGAGCTCAAGTCTCCTTACTGTTAGAGAGTTCCATGTTCCTTCCACTATTTTCTGCTGCCTCCTGTTTTATATTTCTTGAATAAAGTTCTGTATTTCCTGTTCTTAATTTTAAAAGCAGGTGAGTAGAATACTTTCTATTTCTTTTATATTAAAAACATTCCCTTATATGACTTCATAGAGTCTGTGGCCTTGGCCAAAGTGAAGATTTGCACACCCCTATCCCCAAAATATATATGTGAGGGGCCCAAAATATGGCACCACCACAGTGCAAGCATCCCCCATAAAACTCTCTACCTTTCCTTAAATTTCTAGGAATATAGATTCTATGGTTGTGCTGATACAAATAACATCTCACGTTTATTTATGGCTTAATTTTCAAAGTACTGCCCCATTGATTAATTAATTCATCAAGAATTCATGTGCTGACATGGTGGGCTGTCTTACTTGATTTCTATAGCAGTCCTGTACTCTAGATAGGAATGACACTTTAATTATGATTTTACAAACATGGAAACTAAGACTCAGTGATTTGCTCACAGTTGCATAGTTAGTGGCAGAGACAGAAATAAGACTTTTACTTTCTAAGCAATATACAAAGAAATGTTTTTAGTTTATTTTGTCATTCCTTTTTTTTATTTTTGGTCATTTCATTCTTTTAAAAATTAGTCAAATTAATCGTTTGGGTTCCATGAAAACAAATAGAACTAGAATTTTTGTAGACACATTTTAGAGCTTACCCTAGAACAATGTATAATATGAAGTAATCATAATAATCATCAAGAAACAAATGACTACTCTCTCACAGACGTATTAAAAAGTGCAATTGGCCTGGTTATTCAACATTATGCAAACTTCCTTATTCTATTTAACTAAACCATTCCAAAAAATAAAATTTATATCTATTTATCACAGAAGTGCTGTCTTTTAAGATTTGAGGATTAAATTTGACCCATTTATTTGTTTATTTTTTTATCACATATACTCTGATGTTCTCTGCTGGAAATGGTTTGTATGTTTTTTTCTTAAATTTGACAATTGTTTGAGCCCATATAAAGTGTTAGTTGAAAATATACACATTTAGTTTCCCAAAGCTACTCTTTTAAAATCAAGCCAACGCAGATCATCTGAACTGGCTTTAGTTTTCTTTCAAGGTTAATGACTGAGCTTGTCATTTTAGGAATGTTGGGGTTTGCAGTGCTTTAAGATAACATTATATTAAATATGTAAGGAAATGAGAGCTTAACTCTGCCAATGAAAATAAGTATACCAGATTTTTAAGTTTATTTACTAATAGATATCAAAGTAATTAAAGCCCCATTATGTCAAAACTAGCTTTTATTGATTTATTTTGATAATTTTCTTACAATGGTTCATTCTAAAACTGTGGGGTTGTTTTTCAGATTATGTAAGCGACAAGACATTTGGTATAATCAGGCCTGAAAGTACTACAGTTCCAATTTTTAATGATCTTCACATATTTTAAAACTGGATTATTTTAACGTGAAAAGCACATTAGAAAAACACATTTACAGGGCCGGCCGTGGCTCACTCGGGAGAGTGTGGTGCTGATAACACCAAGGCCATGGGTTCAGATCCTATAAAGGGATGGCCGGTTAGCTCACTTGGGAGAGCGTGGTGCTGACAACACCAAGTCAGGGGTTAAGATCCCCTTGACTGTCATCTTTTAAGAAAAACACATTTACAAGATTTTTCTTTAGCATTTTAGAAGTTCATTTCTCTATTTCTTACGTGTTGGAAATTTCTAGCTCTATTGCTGTTCTTTTCATCTTCTACATGTTTTCTTTCTTCATTTCCATCATTTTTTTTTTTAAGTTTGTTTCTCTGTCAAAGGATGACATGTTAGCCCCTTCTCCAAGTCACAATACCTCCCTCTTCCTTCTTGGCTTATTATCCACCAAACAATCTATAGCTTCATTTCAGAAGTTGTTCCCTGGAATTGGAATCATCGTACAGAGGACAGAGCTCTGGAATTCAGTAGGCATTGAAAGGCCACTGAAGAGCCAGAAGGGAGGAGTCAGAAACCTCAGCAGCCGTGATATTAGATGGAGCTGTTTAACAGATGTTTTCAAAATGTCACTTTCTGTCATCTTGTAGAGATGATATTGAGTGCATCTTGAAAATCTGTGGCATTATCTGGCATATATATATATTTACACTTTTAAAAAATATTAGCTTTGCTGGGCCGGCCCGTGGCTTGCTTGGGAGAGTGCGGTGCTGATAACACTAAGGCCCCGGGTTCGAATCCCATATAGTGGTGGCCAGTTAGCTCAACTGGAAGAGTGTGGTGCTGACAACACCAAGTCAAGGGTTGAGATCCCCTTACCAGTTATCTTAAAAAAAAAAAAAAAATTAGCTTTGCCAATATCAGACATTTGATTTATATATTCCTGGAAAATTGTCAGTAAACACTAATGATTGTTCTTAGAGAATTTATTGTTAGTTAAGATATGGGTTGTATTCCAGATTTTGCAATGATTTACGAGATTAATAAAAATGCCTTTAAAACCAAAATTAACCCCAAGTTTCCCAGGAAAGCATGTATTATAAATGTAAGATTTTTTTTTTATCACCACTTTGAAACAGACAAAACTGAGCTGCTCTGGACCATAAATGAAAGTTGGGACTGAAAACCCTTTTTCCTGTATTTGGAAAATTATTACAAGAATGGGCTATTTTGCATTGTTACAAAAGACTGAAAAAGTAAGACTGAGATTAAATATAAGAACTATTTCCTTATAGTGAGTGTGTGAAAGCTTTAAGAAACAGGGTTGTAGAATATTGAGTGTGGTTGAAAATATTTCTGGCGTAGGCTAGTGGATAAACCAACAACATTTTGAAATATTTCCTAATCCAAAGATTCAATGATGGAGTCCGCAGTCTTAGAACTAAGCTATGGGAGTCAGTTGTGTTTCCCCACCCAGTACACTGAACTAATAAGCAAAAACTCAAAATTCCTAGGAAGTCAGTGACATTGAAATCGTGTATCTGTGTTTTATAGAACCCTGATAGGTCACTGGCTGGGTGGAGTAAGGGTAGTGTGTAATGGGGGTTTGTACTGCAGGAGCAGAAACCAATCTCAACCTCTAAAGGAAGCTGAAGAGCAGATATGATCAAAGGAGTTCAGGGCCCATACCTCTTCTTTTCCCAGTCACCTGTTAGCAGTATCCCCATTACTTATTTACCTGTTTGTACTTCAGATATAGAAGGGCTTATTGAGAAACAAATATCTTTTCCGTACATAGAATACTGGCAAAAACTAGCAGTGGTCACAGACTTGGTGGATACTAGGAGACTGTTAGTCATCTGTGATGTTGGTGAAGATTCTGAGAGGCAGCTTGACTCAGAAGAGCTGGGTCTGAATCTGGATTCTCCCACCTTACCTACCTGGGTGACCTTGAGTTTCTGAGCTTTTGATTCCTTTTTTATAATGTAAATGTTGCCACCTATCTTGCAGGATTATTTTGAAGGCTAATGATAGGACATAATAGATATTCAATGAGTGGTAGCTATTTTATAGTTGTTGTTTAGAATTTCCCTTAGTAGAAACATATAATTTAGGTTAAAAGAAAATTTCATTGTTTTCTGTTTCTACATCCTTTCCCAATAAAATCTAGGATGATTGTGTGAAATTGAGACATGGTGAAACCACAGTCGTTTTTCATTTTTAAGGGGATGTTTGGTATAAACCTGTGTTCTGAGGTTAAAAGTCCATTCTTGCAACTTTTCCTCACCCAGCTGCAAATAGAGAATTAGTATAATCTGGTGTAAACAAATGATGAGGGGCTAATAAAGTGTCCATTTATTTTCTCTTCCTCAAGGACACTGCTTAGACATCAAGGTTGGGTGTGCTTAGGAATTAAGGGATATACAAATGGAGGCCCGCTGATTAATACTTCTTCTGTTTTCTCCAGAATCACCTGGCATACATGGATGCCTTCAAGAAAGGTTAAAAAGAAAAAAGGCATGGTTAGATGGAAAGACTGAATATTATAAAGATTGCATTTTTTCCCAAGTTAAATTGTAGATATAATTCAATTCCAGTGAAAATCCTAATAAGTATTATAAAAAATAACTTGAAGAAAAATCATCAAGGTGGTGGAATAGACAGTCCCCAGCATCATTGTCTCTCATGACTGATCAATTTACAACTGCTGAAAAGCAAAAACTGCCAACCTGGGACCACTGGAGCTCAGGGGAAGAGGAGGAGAGACCCAAAGAGTTCATGAAGGTGGGAGAAGCTGCAGTGGGAAGAAGAAGGGATCACTCTGACTGTTTTGAACCCCTGCTGCTTCAGGGGTGGCCCCAGTATGGGGTGGGAAGAAGGTGTAGCACATGGAGCAGAAGCCAACAAAAGCCACAGCTGTGCCCTTTTCATGAAATTGCTTGGCATCTGCAGGGGATAAAGGGGCCTCAGAGCTCACCATAGCAGCCCCCAGGCCAGTGAGATCACTGACAGGGTTCCTGTGTGTCGGTTTGGATGACCCCTCTGCCCCATCCTGTGCAGGTCACAATAAGGTAGTTGAAAAAAGATTCTGGCAGCTGATAGCAAGGTTGACGTGCTTTATTTGGATGTGAGCTCTGCCGGCCAGTGGTTCAGAGCTGTTTTCTTTTATACCAAAGTACACAATAGTGGCAATGAGCCAAGGAGTACATGGGTGCTCATGCACAGTTCTACTACTCTTATATAACTGTTTACAGTGGACGTGCTGAGTCATGTCCTGTTGGATACGAAGTGAGGGAGCCTGACCAAACTGTCTCCATCTTCTTCACAGCATGGAACCAGATAGGAGTAAGTGTCTGCATCTGACCAAAGATGGGAGCCACCCAGAGGCTGGTTAGTCATTGCAAGGTACTCATGCATGGCCCTCCCCAGGGGAAGCACTTGGAGTAAGGGGTCTACCAGGAGAACATTGGAGCACAGATGGGCAGCTGATCTGCTTTCCAGTCAGCACAGGCCCACTCTGTGGAGAATGGTCAGGGCCATAGGACTGCAGAGGGTGCAGTTTGCTGGAAAGACTCAGTCCCAGGCCAGAATTTCCACACAGCCCAGGTGTATCTGACCTTGCAAGACCCAGAAGTGATTATAAGGCCAATAATTAAAATCTGAGCTACACAAAAAGCCTTCTCTAGAGAATCAGTGGCAAAGCAGCAATTTAGCTTAACCACAGAACTCAGTTGCTGGTCCCCACAGGAAGTTCCCCCAATTTTAGAATTAACTAAAGGACAACAAATTAGTTCCAGTGAAGAGTTTAAGTGGTGGTGGTAGCTAACAATCCAACACAGAACTGAAAAAAAAAAGAAAGAAAGAAAGAAAGAAAAAGAAAAGAAAAGCCCCACAGACCAAAGACAAAGCTCTGATGTTAACCAATAAAGGTCTAACACCACCAAAGAACACCTATACAACCTAGAAGAGGTAGCAGTTTTCTCAAAGGCCCAGGCATTAATGTAAAGACACAAAGATTGAGAAAGAACAGAGAATTATGACACCATCAAAGGAAACAAACCAAGCACCAGCAATGGACCCAGAGTAACAGCAGATTTATGAAATGTCTGACAGATAATTCAGAATTATCCTCTTAAAGGTATTCAGGGAGTGTGTTAGTCTGTTTTTGTTGCTTATATCAAAATACCTGAAACTGGATAATTCACAAAGAAAAATTAAATTTATTGCTTATAGTTTCTGAGGCTGAGAAATCCAAAGTTCATCTGGTGGAAGCCCAATGTCCATCTGGTGGCAACAGTGACCCAGGGGTCTCACATTGCAAGACAGTGAAAGCAGAGAGAGCAAAGAGAGCAAGAGAGAGAGCTTCTCATTCACTCTCTTTTTAAAGCCCTCAGAACCATACCCCTGACCACCATTTTTAACCATTCCTTAAGGCATGATCCTACAATCTAATCACCCCTTCAAGGCTCCACCTTTGAATTACCATAATAGGATTTCCCACCTTCTTAACAGTCACAGTGGGGACCAAGTTTCAATACATAAAACTTAGGGGACACAATTCTAGCTTCAGTGAGTTTTGGGAGGACATAATTCAATCCATTACAGGGAGTCACAAGAAAATACAGATAGAAAACAAAATGATATCTGGAAAACAATCCAGGAGCAGAATGAGAAACTTGACAAAGGAATTTTATCAATTTTTTAAAAAACAAGTAGAAATTCCAGAAATTAAAGAATACATTATCTTATCTGGATTGAAAAACTCAATAGAAAGCTCCAACAGCAGACTTAATCAAAATGAGGAAAGAATCAGTGAGCTCAAAGATAAAACATATGGAATTATTAAATAAGAGGAGCAAAAAGAAAAAAGAATAAGAAAAACCAGAAATATAAGAATAACAGAATAATAAATAGCAGAATAATAAGAAACGGAAATACAGTAAATATGGGACTCCCTCAAGCAAAATAATCTCTGCATAATTGGCATACCCAAAGGAGAGAAAAAAGGAAGTACTGTAGAAAGCATATTAAAGAAATAATGGTTGAAAATTTCCCAAGTATGGAAAAAGATGATGGCATCCAGGTATAGGAAGCTCAGAGGTTGCCAAACAAATTCAATCCAAGAAAGGATACCCCAAGACACCAAATTATCAAAAACCAAAGACAAAGAAAGGATACTGAAAGCAGCAAGAGAAAAGAAACATATAACAGTCAACAGAGCCACAATACATCTCTCAGCAGATTTCTCAGTAGAAACCCTATAGGCCAGAAGAGAATGGGATGATATCTTCAGAGTGCTGAAGGAAAAACACCATCAGCTGAGAACTCTGTGTCTAGCAAAACCTTCGAATATGAAGGAGAAATAAAGTCTTTCACAGACAAACAAAAACTAAGGGAATTCACCAACACTAGACCTGCCTTGCAAGAAATCCTAAGTGGAGTTCTTCAGTCTGAAAGAAGATGATATTACGGAGCAGCAAGAAAATATTTGAAGGTACATAACTCATTAGTAAAATAAGTTCACAAACAACCCCCAAATACTGCAATGTTGTAAGGCGGGTGAATAAACCACTTACTTCCTTAGTATGAAGACTAAATGTCAAACCTAACAAGACAACAACAAATGCAATAACCATATAAGAGACAGGTGGCAATATTAAAGTCAGAACTTGAAACAACAAATTATTGAAAAGTGGGGGGAAATGATGCCAAAGCATAGAGTTGGCTTTTGTTCTTTCTTTTTCTTAGATGTTAAAGTTAAATTGTTGTTAGTCTAAAATAATCTGTTATAACCATAACATGTTTTTTGTAAGCCTCATGGTAATCATAACACAGGAACTTATAAAAGACATACTATAAATAGCAAGAAATCAAAACACACTGCTAGAGAAAAACACCTGGATAAAAGAAAGTGATATATGGACACAATGGAATACTATTCAGCTGTAAGAAGAAATGGTATCCTATCATTTTCAGGAACATGGATGGAACTGGAAACCATCATGTTAAGTGTAGTTAAGTCAGGTACAGAAAGACAGGTACCTCATGGTCTCACTCGTGTGGAATCTAAAAAAAAAAGTGGTTCTCATAGAAGTAGAGAATAGAATAATGGTTAACAGAGGCTGTGAGGGAAGGGAGGTGGAGGGGAGGAGAAGGCATGGATTAATGGGTACAAAACTACCCTCAGTAAATTATTGTGCTGCGTATGCATGCATTGAAACAACACACTGTACCCTCCACACACAGAAAAAGTTCATGGAAAAAAATTTTTTTAAAGAATAAAGAATATGTAAGTGAGAATTACTTGAAAATGGAATAAAAAATGGAATAATTAAAAATCAAAAGCATGATTAACCACACCAAATATTAAGAAATATTATAAAGTCGATAATTTAATCAGTGTAATTCTGGGTCAAGAATTAGCTGACAGATCAATAGAATGGAATAGATAGACAGAAATACACTCTGGTATATATAAAAGTTTAATATATGGTAGAGGAAGCAGTAAAAAATTTCAGGGGAAGGAAAGCATTATTCAGTAAATACTGCTAGAATAATTAATTAGGTGCTTAGAAAAAAAATATTAATTTAGTTCCGTACTATATGTCAGAATAAATTTCATGCAAAAGAATTTAAAGTAAGAAAATAGACTAAAAATTTTATTTAGTAGACAATATAAGTAAATATCTGATCTCTAGATGGAGAAGGATTTTTAAAACTTCTTCTAACTTAAATGTGACCTCATCAAAGACCTCTTCTTTGACCACCCTATCTAAATAGGTCACCCTCACTGCCTTATCTTCTGTTATAGCACCCTATTTCATTCCATTAATTTCACTAACAATCTGCAATAATGCTTTTAAGAAAGGGCATTAGCTTATTCATTTATTGCCTTTCTTAATAGAATATAAACTCTTTGAAGGCAAGAACTATTTCTTATTTACCGCTGTATCTTTAGTGTCCCTGCATAGTTCCTGGCACATAGCAAGTCTTTAGTGAATATTTGTTGAAAGAACGAATAAGTTTACTCAATAGAAGAAAACGTACATGGAAAGGTTAATTGAGTTGCCTATTTAAAAAATTTCAAGTTTCTCCCTTCAAAAAATCCTTATTATCTAAATTAAGACAAAAATGGGAGAAATATTTATAACAAATATGATGCAAAAGACAATATATTTTTAATGAAGCATAAACTCTTTTGACTTTAATAGCTCTCTCATTATGTGTATCTCTAAAAAGAAAAGCTGTTATTAACCTGCTTGAATTGTTTTTTTCCTGAGATTTCAGTAGATCCTACATGAAATATTTACTCATTAATGCTTAGAGTACCACCTTAAAACCTGGGCATGAAGGGCCTCTGCCTTGGATCTTGTACTTAGAGGGCCCACACATTACAAATGTTCAAAAAATAGTGTCATTTGGGACCCGGCCCTCAGCAGCAGAGTACAACTTGTAACCCAGACATTCACTATGGTATCTAACACCATTCAGACCTTTCTCTCCATTTGTGCCCTTGAAACAAAAGATGTGTGAATACTATGAAGGTTATGGACTGTTGATGCTGGTTCTAGATTACTTCTTTGGAGTATGAGGAGGATTTGAGTGGCAGAAGTTCCTAGGTGAGACAAA
>NW_007731091.1:0-635 GCF_000696425.1 Galeopterus variegatus | reverse complement strand
TAGATTACTTCTTTGGAGTATGAGGAGGATTTGAGTGGCAGAAGTTCCTAGGTGAGACAAAAGACAAATTAACTAACTTAGCACAAATGCAATGTATTATCACATAATGAAGTGTCATTTCCCAGTACTGCTGAGCATTCATTTTCTTGTTTCTCTTTGTATTACAATTTGTGGTTCTGGAAATGCTCACAAATTAGGATATTTGTTATGAGTGGCTCATGACAGTTGAGGAATATTTTGAAATATTAAACAATTCATATTAGCCTTAAATTTTATATATGAAGGTCCAGACATTGTTGACATTCACAGTGCATGAGTTTGAACTCTAGAACTGAGTAGTTTTATTTTCGAAAAAAAGGATAGTAGGATTTAATTAGTTTTTAAAAAAAATTACATAAAAGTTTAAACTTTATTATAATAATTTTACTTAAAATTTGGTATTTATTAATTATAATTTGTATTTTGCCTTTTAAATTTTGAACATTTTAAACAGATAACATTTGTAAACAAATATGAAAATAATTCTATTTTTTCTTCCAAATTTTATTTTATTTTGCCAATATACAATGTGGTTGATTATTGTGGCCCATTACCGAAGCCTCCTTCCCAACAACCTCCTTTCTGTTCACTTGTTG